>NW_013670339.1:42024-45482 GCF_000517525.1 Limulus polyphemus
TTCTGTACGAAACATAGTGTTTTCTATATGGGAAGCAGTATTTCATATATGGAATGTAGTGTTTTTTATATGGGAGGTGGTGTTTTTATAGGGAAAATAGTGTTTTCTGTATGTACAGCAAGAAACTTAAAAAGAAAACACACAAAAGATTATCCCAAAAGTAAATGAATAACGATACTTCAGGAAATGTTTATCGAATTGAATGTACAGATTACAAATATTGTTATTTTGGTGAGACAAACAGACACTTTTCTAATTGTTCACGTGACCATTTAGAATTTCCATCTCGTGCTTTTGAACACGTGTCTAGGAATAATCATTTATTTGGCCCGGTTTATTTATTTTTTATATACCTATCTATACATACACATACATACATATATATATATATATATTAGTGACAAGTTTATTTTCTTCTTTGGTTTCAAAGTTATGCATAAACCTACAAAACGGTTCTCTTCGCATAGCCGTCCCTAAGTTTGAACTGATGGATTGAATAAAAGGCAGCATCCACTGTCAACTCTTTGGATACACTTGTCCGACCAAAGAGGGCCCGGCATGACCAAGTGGTTAGGGCTCTTGACTCGTAATCTGATGGTCGCGGGTTCGAATCCCCGTCCCACCAAACATACTCGCCCTTTCAGCCGTGGGGGCGTAATAAAATGACGGTCAATCTCACTATTCGTTGGTAAAAGAGTGGCCCAAGAGTTGGCGGTGGTGACTAGCTGCCTTCCCTCTAGTCTTTCACCGCTAAATTAGCGCAGATAACCCTCGTGTGGCTTTGTGGGAAATTAAAAACAAACCAATCATTCTTTTCATTTTTCTGAGGTAAATAATCCTCAGCAGAGAGGACAACATTAATAGACTAAAAATATATGAAGCCCTATTAATAAACAAACATAACCCTATTCTTAGCAAATACAAAGGTGTTCATTTATACCTATTTTAATGGTTCCCTTCTCTCTTGTATATAGAACGAAGTTTATTCATTATATCTAAATTTAACAGTTCGTTCATAAATGATTTTATTGTTTACAGATGGCTAGTCGTTGATGACTATTGTTTACAGATGGCTAGTCATTGATGACTTTATTGTTTACAAATGGCCAGTAGATCACTATTGTTACAGATTCTCACGTGATTCTTTTTTTTAATTAAATTCCGTTAGCTTTAGTTCTTGTATGCTACCTGATGGTGCCAAGTAAACCTGGTGAAACGTTGTTAATCAAGTGAAAAAAAAACAAAAACTTTTACTATGTACAACCGATAAAAAAAAACTTGTGTGAATTCTACAAAAAAATAGTCCTTTCTATTATTTAATATATATATACGTACATTTGTTATTGTTGTGTTGGTTTACGAAAAATATGATGGTGACATCAAATAAAATCCTTCCTCACAGCCAGCCATATAGAAGCGAAACAAAAACGGTCAGTGTTTATATTACTGTTGATATATATATATACAATAGTTTCAATAGAATTTTGTTTTACTTCCTTTCATCGACTTACCAGTAAAAAACAAGATAAGATTATTCGCGGATCTGAAGAGAGAAAAATAATGATGATTAAATAAGAGTTTGTTATCAGAAGCCATGACAACGACAGTCTTTCTCCATTTGATATTACTCCATCAAATGAAAGGTTTGTGAATCCAGAAAGAAATATTAACTTCCGCTGGCTTTAACTTAAAATCAGCCTGGCTATCAACACAACTAATTAAATACACCTTTCTTATGCATCTAAGTGTTATACAATACGGCTCAGAGTACAGTTTTATACGCTTAATTACTGACATAAATATGATAATCTATTTGCATCGATTATTTCGAACACCAATAGATTTCGTACAAAAACAACAAACTTAATTGTAACGATTTTTAAGAAGCCAACTAGAATTGGAACATAATCTCCTATTAATAAGTTTGATTGATCATTTATAAAAGCAGCAATAAAACCCCCCCTAAAACTGATAATACTCCACAATCGCAGCAATTACAAATTTATATAGATCTATTATAATCCGTAATAATATCACTTATAAATATAATTGCCTTAAATTCAATAGTTAAACAAAGAGTTTAACTTGATAAACTGATCGTCTGCAGATTTAAACACTTTTAAAATATACTGCGATCGCCATAATTGTAGTAAATAGGTCAATGAGATGGTTGTGTTGGTCGTATAGATTTTGATGGTTGTGTTGTTCGTATCGATTTTGATGGTTGTGTTGTTCGTATCGATTTTGATGGTTGTGTTGGTCGTATCGATTTTGATGGTTGTGTTGTTTGTATCGATTTTAATTACTGTATTGTTCGTATCGATTTAGATGGTTGTGTTGGTCGTATCGATTTTGATGGTTGTGTTGTTTGTATCGATTTTAATTACTGTATTGTTCGTATCGATTTTGATGGTTGTGTGGGTCGTATCGATTTTGATGGTTGTGTTGGTCGTATCGATTTTGTTTCATAATGGGATATCTACATTGTGTCAACCTCAAAAAATCGATCCCCGAATTTTGGGGTTGTAAATCCACCACTGATCCACTGATGGACGGTAAATAAGAAATATAGATATTTTAGAAATAGCAATTATTAAGGATTTCTGAATCAAAAAATTGGACTGGAACATAAAACTAACTAGATTAAAACATCCAACTTTACATGAATGAAACGATATTATATAATGAAATAACTAAAGCAACTTAATATCACATAAATCAGTTGAAAACGAAACTCAAACCTATAATGACTAAAATACGTTGTATTATTAATTAATGATGTTTTCGGCCGTAATTCCAAGATTATTTATTTTCAAATGTGTTCATTATACGAAACGATTACCAGTATACATAGGGGGGGGGGGGTTATAATGCTAAAAATCAGGTTTCGATACCAGCGTTGGGCGGAACTCAAATGGCCCATTGTTTAACTATACGCTTAAGAACAAACAACCAAACAAAACTTCTCGGAAGCCGAGTTAGTGGAACAAAAACTAATCCGCATGCGTAACAACACCAACCAGGAGGACATAACGTTCCTATAGTCGTGACCGGTTTACTACAAGCGCTAGGGTTGGAAAGGCTTAGAATTCGAAGTAGATAAATTTTGATATACTACTTCATGCGCCTTAAGGATCAATTTTTTTTTTTCATTAAACGAAGTTCCAGCCCACCATGCCCTACTTTAACTGAAGGTCTTTGAAGGCCGTTTTTATTATCTTTCAACCAAACAAGGTGGTGTTTAAGAATTGTGAAGATTATCAAGTATTTAACTGCATTCGACAATCTCATGTTATTACTTTTATTTAATTGTTAAAGAAAGGTTTTGTTGTTAACTTTTAAAATTGTTTAAAAAAGAATTCAACAACGACTTGCCATGAAACAATGTTTGTTTTGAATTTCGCGCAAAGCTACACGAAGGCTATCTGCGCTAGCTGTCCCTAATTTAGCAGTGTAAG
>NW_013670339.1:46482-53925 GCF_000517525.1 Limulus polyphemus
CGCCCTAACCACCTGACCGCCATGAAACAATCACGGTTCTACCTCTCAGTCAAACATTTTATTAAGCCTAAAGTAATGCTGTAATTTCATGGATTAAGAAGTGAAACGATAGAAAAACTTTAGTTGTCAAAACAATGTTTATTTGTGTACGTGTTTTTTTTTCTTGTTGTTTTTGGTATTAGTCTAATTATTTTATTACGTCAAGGAATGATTTTATGTATTCATTTATTTCTATACCAAGATAATTATGCGAGAAAACGGCTTTTGAACAAGGTGGTTCGCGTTAAATTAAATATTTCTGTGTACACATAGATCATTCTGTAACAGTCATACCCTAGAAAATGACCTTATCTAACCCTATCTATATAGAGGATAATTTATTTATCTATGGCGATAAGAAATTAACTAACGTTAACGAATTTAGCTTCAATAATGTAAAACGAAATAAAATTATTTCCAAATACATTCGCCCCCCAGTGGCACAGCGGTATGTCTGCGGACATACAACGCTAGAATCCGGGTTTCGATACCCGTGTTGGGCAGAGCATGAATAGCCCATTGTGTAGCTTTGTACAAACCAACCAAATACATTCGCCCTAGTGGCACAGCGGTATGTCTGTGGACTTACAGCGCTAGAAACCAGGTTTCGATACCCGTGGTGGGCAGAGCATGGATAGCCCATTGTGTAGCTTTGTACAAACAAGCCAAATACATTCAAACCTAAAAATTGAAACACTATTATATATTTATACATTATTTATAAATTCTTGTAACTTTCAAAATTTCAGCAGTATGTGGAATGATCCTGCACATAATCATAAGGCTTAAAAACATTTTTCAAATGTAATAAAAAATTAATTAGTCTTTTTTGGAATACTGTTCTGTAAGTCTATGTTAGATGTCCGTGTTGTATTTCGACGTATATCGGGATTACCCGTGAATAGCACTGTCAGGCAATAAAATTCACGCTTTTTATTGCATTTTGCGGGATCAGAAATGTAATCGCGAAACAATGTTGAAATTTCGCGAGATTATCAATCGTTATATCGCGATTTTCTGAAAGTCTATGGTTACTAAATCGTTCAAAACAATAGTTTTAAGGCTCATATATTTGAGATGTACATAAAAGCTTCATGTTTTGTTCCTCCCTTGAGACTACTACGTGTGTGCGCGTGTCAGCCTCTGTGAATTACAACTGTGAAATTTCTATTTATTTTTTCACAGTCTTCTTGAATACGAACTTTGTTGCTAGCTGGTAGATCTTCGCTGTGTGCGATTTTCGTTGTTTGCGATGTTCGCTGTTTGCGATTCTTATTGTTTGGAAGACCTGATGACGAAATAAATAAACTTATGTGCAGCGCTTCGACTGCCGAATAAGATAATCGGCACAGAAAGTCGAGTTCAGTAATATCGACCGTTTCTTTATAACTTTATAATTTTTTTTTTTATTTTGTGGTTTTGAAAAACAATAAAAAACACGCTGTTCACTTTTGTTTTGGTGTGAACGTTTCTAAATTGGGTGAAAAACACAACCGCTCTTTGCTGTCTCTATCTCTCTCGACAGGAATAGAATTGGTTCAACAATATACAAAAAGAACCACCTCCCACTAAATCTTACTTCATTGGATATTACGAGTATCACCTCATCAATCATTATTCGCAATGAAGTTAGTAGTTTCCAGTTATTCAACATTCCAGGCAACCTGATGTTTAAAACTGGTCATCGTTTAAGATTCTCGAACACCATACAGCTGGATTTGTTAGTGCTAGCAGTTGTGTCAAAGCCCCGTGTTTTTTGGTTTAGTCAGCTTGTTATTACAGATGCCACTCGGTTATAAATAAGTTTTCAAAATAGATTTAATATTCGTTTCACTAAAAGCAATGGTTAAAATGTTTAAGTTTAATATATATATATATATATATATATATATATATTTATATATATACACATTAGATACTTATTTATATTATTTTTATTTTATTGTTATTATTGGGACAAAGATTTGGGACTAAAATCTACTAAAACGGTAGACCTGGCGATATATTATTCGGATTATGGCCGAAAATATCGATATCGTAAAATAAATCACTGCATTCTGATTATTACAACCTTTTATTTTATTATTTCTCACTGCTAGTTAGTAAGATATATTAAGTTAGCTACCTTAATAACTAATCTAATTTTTAGTTCAGATCTATGTAGATAACTTTCTTTAATCAGAAGTTACTGATAATTAAATTACTCAGCGTTCAGCCCTTTAAAATAACTAAGCCTAAACGAGTTTAAAAAACGTTACGTTACGATATTATCCAACAATCTCCTATATCTTTTATATAAATATAGAGGATGTTACAAGTTATTTCATCATATATAGAAAAGTATAAATTTTCTTATAAACTTGTGAACTAGAACTAATATTCAAAATTAAAGTTGATCCTGTGTTTAGTAACATCAAGAAGATAAGACTTGGAATCTTTTGTGATAAGCGTTTCTTGTAATTATTCCAATAAACAATCTCGTCCGAACTTCACAAACTGAACTCAAAATTTCATTAAGCCATAGGCATTTAAGGCTTACCTAATTTTCGTAAGCTAACACCTTGAAACGGACTGGACGAATATTTTATCAATACGCAAGTTAAGATTCAAGGTGTTGTTAAAGAACGCTATTAAGATTTACCCTAAAAATCATGAAATATTGTCGTCGAGAATAGTTTAAACTTAGTAATAAAACGTACACAGAGCGAAAAATGTTTACTTATATCCACTCTTTGGACGTTTTATTTATGACAAGACAAAAATCAATCAAAATATATTCGTATATCCTTTTTCTGTGGAATTGGTTTAAAAAGAAGAGCACGTGTTTATAAGAACAATCTTAAAAAAAAGCCAATACATTTCAAAATGTTGAGACTATTGAATTCGTACGTTGTCAAGTTACGTTTGTTACCTATAAACTTTTCACACTAAGTAGGCGCGAGCAAAATAAACATGTATTTCTTGATATAGTTAACGTTCTTCAAGAAAATAAAAATCATGAAATTATTTTAATTATTTAGACATTAGAAACAGAGAGCTGTTAAAGTCAATGAAGGTATTTAAATTATCACTGTCAACTACCAAAAAATAATGTTTATTTAAACACAATCAAACATGCTCGCCCTTTCAGCCGTGGGGACGTTATAATGTGACTGTCAATCCCACTATTCGTTGGCAAAGAGTAGCCCGAGAGTTGGTGGAGGGTGATGCTGACTAACTGCCTTCCCTCTAGTCCGTCGCTTCAAAGTTAGGGATGGCTAGCGGAGGTAGCTTTGCGCGAAATTCAACAAACAAACACACGTAGTTATGGAGTTTAGCAGAGTCACGTGATTCATGGGTTCTCTGTTTATGAACATAATTATTCTTTGTAAAGAAAATATACATTCCGGAAACACTTAGTTATTATAACTTAATTAAATCACGTTTTAATTTTGTCAGACCTTCAGTCAAGTCCCATAAATAAGCAATAAAGCATAAAACGAAGTCATAGTTGTACAACCTATTCCAAAATGGCCGATGCTGTGAATAGGAAGACGCGGGTTGTGTCTGTGGATTTCTTTTCTCGGTTTAACTGATTACAAATCGAGGTAAATATTTTGATATTCACACGATGCCCATTGCTTACAGTCGAATTGGGCTTGCAGTAATATAACTGTTCTCACTATCGTCCATTTTTTAGTACCCTGTATTACGTAGCCCAGAATCTTTGTGTTCTTAAGTTAGATTCTACTTCTTTTTTTTAAACGTTGGAGGTATTTTCAAGGCTAGCCAGGCGTTTTCGTCATTACCAAAATGTATGCGTTTACTCCCAATGTTGCCTGTTTACTCCCAATGTTGCCCGTTTAGAGATAGATTTCTAAGACTAGTTTACCCACCATAAGCTGATGCGGATAAATCTCAACTTTCCACACACTTCGATTAACGCATATATTTTCTAATATAGTAATAAATAAAACAACAAGAAGAGCTTTCACACACACATCTAATCTTTGGCCAGTGATGGGCTTGTTTCGGACAACTGTGTTACCTACTTAATTCCAATTTGTAAAAGAGTCTACATCTTATATTGCCATAAGTTTAAATAGACACTCTTGTTTAGAGTTTGTTTATTTATTTCATTTAAAGTTAAGCACAAAACTACACAATGGGCTATCTGTGCTCTGCCCACCACGGGTATCGAAACCCAGTTTCTAGCGTTATAAGTCCGCAGACATACCGCTGTGCCACTGGGGGGCCTTGTTTAGAGAGAAACTTGAAAGAGTAATAATCCTAAAACAATAAAGACAGAAAGGGAAACGTGCTTGATAACAACCCTAACTTCACTCTAATATACTCCACAAAAGAAACAACAAACACTTAATCAAATTGGATTGTAATTTTATTTATGTTAGAACGTATATTAACCTTGTTTCATTATCGTTTGTTATGAGATTACAAGTAATTTCTTTTCTTGTTATTTTTACATCTCAAAAGAGATTAACATCTTTCTGAAACAGATCTCGACGTAAATACTTAGACGGAAAGTTCTTATCTTTAGTTTGAAACACACTTAGCTCGGTGAGGTATTCCGATAGATGGCCTTGCTCCACTTTCTTAGTGACACAAGATAAACAGGTTCTCAACCCTCGGGCTGTTCGTACATGATGCTTGCCTAGCCTCGGTCCATATCACCCTTGATTCGGTTTACATATCTTAGTTAATTTCCCCATTCATCACTTTGAGTTAAACTTGTCTAGTGTATCATGTTTCGGTGGACGACGGGTGACATCCCTAGACAGTAGCCTGACTAACACTTGCTTGGTGTCTCCTGTTCTGGCGGACGTCATTTCTCATCTGGACAACTAGTGACGTCTCCAAACACTAGCCTGACTAACACTTGCTTGGTGTATCCTGTTCTGGCGGACGTCATTTCTCATCTGGACGAGTGGTGACGTCCCCAAACACTAGTCCGACTAACACCTGCTTGGTGTCCTGTTCTGGTGGAGGTCATTTCTCATCTGGACGAGTGGTGACGTCCCCAAACACTAGTCCGACTAACACCTGCTTGGTGTCTCCTGTTCTGGCGGACGTCACTTCTCATCTGGACGAGTGGTGACGTCCCCAAACAATAGCCCGACTAACACTTGCTTGGTGTCCTGTTCTGGTGGACGTCATTTCTCACCTGGTCGACTGGTGACGTCCCCAAACACTAGTCCGACTAACACTTGCTTGGTGTCTCCTGTTCTGGTGGACGTCATTTCTCATCTGGTCGACTGGTGACGTCCCCAAACACTAACCCAAGTGACACTTGCTTATTGCATTTTGTTCCGGTGGACGACACCACTTATTAATCTGAGCAAATACGGTATATCTCGGTGAATGAAACAATTTATTGCTCTGAACAATGGTTGATTGATGTAATCTGTCTCGGTGGACGCGACTACTCATCGTTCTAGAAGATACTTCCCTGGATTATCCTGTCTCGGTGGACGCGACTACTCATCGTTCTAGAAGATACTTCCCTGGATTATCCTGTCTCGGTGGACGCGACTACTCATCGTTCTAGAAGATACTTCCCTGGATTATCCTGTCTCGGTGGACGGGACTACTCATCGTTCTAGAAGATACTTCCCTGGATTATCCTGTCTCGGTGGACGCGACTACTCATCGTTCAAGGAAATACTTCTCTGGATTATCCTGTCTCGGTGGACGCGACTACTCATCGTTCTAGAAGATACTTCCCTGGATTATCCTGTCTCGGTGGACGCTACCACTCGTCTAGTGACTTATTTGGTTTATGTTGTCCCCTGAAATGCAGTCTTCAAACTGTAAAGTTCTAAACACATAAAATGCTTTTTGAAATGTAAGGTACAAAGGTCAAATTCTTGGAAACACAGAAAAAATTAATAAGATGAAGCAGGTAATACAAGTTTGTTTTATTTAAAATATTAAACATAAGCCTGTCTCTCGTGGCCTCCCTAACAGGTTGAGTCCTAAAGAAAAATAATTACTTTTATCGACGAACTTTTAAGCACATGCTACACTTCTCCAATTCGTAAAGTTTACCAGTGGATCAGCGGTAAGTTTGTGGAGTTTCAACCCAAAAAATCCGGGGTTCGGATCCAATGTATAGTTTTTCGCGAAACAAAAACAGAGAGAGAGAACAATCACTACCAACAAATGATAATGTAATAATCCTTTTTCATGTTTGTTTGTTTATAATTAAGCACAAAGCTACACAATGGGCTTTCTGTGCTCTGCCCACCACGGGTATCGAAACCCGGATTCTAGCGTTGTGAGTCCGAAGACATACCGCTGTGCCATTGGGATGCCCTTTCTGATGCTAGGTGTCGCGACCTGTAACGGAGCTTATTTTTATAATAAGAACTAGAGCAGTTGGGAGTTTGTTTATCTAAGAACTGATACGATCCACAAATTCATGCAAAAAAGCAGGACATACAGACACTCTTCACCAACATGTCAAGGCTAAACTGAATAAAAGCTACATAGATTTAATGAAACTAGAACGTGTCCTTTTATGTTCTGTATTATATGATGTAGCTAATAACGTCACTTAAGAATCAAAACTATTTCGCACCATCATTCAATTGTAGGTAGTTAGGTGTACCGTATCCTTTAGTTAGGTGTACCGTATCCTTTAGTTAGGTGTACTGTATCCTTTAGTTAGGTGTACCGTATCCTTTAGTTAGGTGTACAATATCCTTTAGTTAGGTGTACCGTATCCTTTAGTTAGGTGTACCGTATCCTTTAGTTAGGTGTACCGTATCCTTTAGTTAGGTGTACAATATCCTTTAGTTAGGTGTACCGTATCCTTTAGTTAGGGGTATCGTATCCTTTAGTTAGGTGTACTGTATCCTTTAGTTAGGTGTACCGTATCCTTTAGTTATGTGTACTGTATCCTTTAGTTAGGTGTACCGTATCCTTTAGTTAGGTGTACCGTATCCTTTAGTTAGGTGTACGTATCCTTTAGTTAGGTGTATCGTATCCTTTAGTTAGGTGTACCGTATCCTTTAGTTAGGTGTACGTATCCTTTAGTTAGGTGTACAATATCCTTTAGTTAGGTGTACCGTATCCTTTAGTTAGGTGTATCGTATCCTTTAGTTAGGTGCACCGTATCCTTTAGTTAGGTGTACCGTATTCTTCAGTTAGGTGTACTGTATCCTTTAGTTAGGTGTACTGTATCCTTTAGTTAGGTGTACCGTATCCTTTAGTTAGGTGTACTGTATCATTTAGTTAGGTGTACCGTATCCTTTAGTTAGGTGTACTGTAACCTTTAGTTATGTGTACTGTATCCTTTAGTTAGGTGTACTGTATCCTTTAGTTAGGTGTACCGTATCTTTTAGTTAGGTGTACTGTATCCTTTAGTTAGGTGTACCGTATCCTTTAGTTAGGTGTACCGTATCC
>NW_013670339.1:54902-57760 GCF_000517525.1 Limulus polyphemus
TGTATCATTTAGTTAGGTGTACCGTATCCTTTAGTTAGGTGTACTGTATTCCTTTAGTTAGGTGTACTGTATCATTTAGTTAGGTGTACCGTATCCTTTAGTTAGGTGTACCGTATCCTTTAGTGTACTGTATCCTTTAGTTAGGTGTACAATATCCTTTAGTTATGTGTACCGTATCCTTTAGTTATATATGTACTGTATCCTTTAGATATGTGTACTGTATCCTTTAGTTACGTGTTCTGTATCCTTTAATTACGTGTACAATATCCTTTAGTTACGTGTACAATATCCTTTAGTTATGTGTACAATATCCTTTAGTTATATGTACTGTATCCTTTAGTTACGTGTACTGTATCCTTTAGTTATGTGTACTGTATCCTTATTGATTTTCATATCTCTAATAGCTTCTGTTTGATCTATTTTTACAGTTATTTTGTATTTGTACTGATGACGTAACTCATAATATTTATTACAACTATTACACTTTTGTACTGATTTTTATAACGGCCTTAATTGTGTTGTTATATGGCTAATTACAACTGTTTTGTTTTTCTTAGCACTGACAGAAATTTTATAAGTTGTTAAAAACAGTATATTGATTGATAATTTTATTGGAAGCTAAACATGGAAAGTATAACTAGTGTCTCAGCGGTAAGTTTATGGACTTATGACGCTAAAAATCGGGTTTCGATACCTGCGGTGGGCACAGCATAAATATCCCACTAATATCTTTAATATATATAAGCTAGTAAAATAAGCAACCAAGGGGATAACTGTATCCCTTCAAAGTTAGTTTACTGTTCTGTTTAAAAGAGCTTGTGAACACAAATACTGAATACTTTACAGTGTAAAATACAACCTGATTACGTGAGTTTTCTTTCTGGGTAAATCATTGTTGCGTAAAGCTTCAGGTCGAATGAGAAATGGAAAATTTTCCCTTCTTTCCTTGGTAGACGTGCTTCTTATTGTTAGTTGTAAAGTGAATCACTTTAGTAAAGTTACATCACATGTCATAGCACGTGCACGCAAACAGCACTGTGTACCCACGCAATCATGACGTTACACGGCTTCGCACCTACTTACGCTGGCACTTTTCCAATCGTGCATGTCGTGGCCTAGTAGTCAGTATTTTCTAACTGTATTCACTGTTTGCAGGCAGTTGCCGCGAGAACGCGCTTAGCACCTTGATGCCGCGGATTCGCTTTAGAGGTCTTACTCTGACGTCACAAAACTTCCGGTTTTATTCAACACCGCCATGTTGGACGTCAAACAATCCATACCAGTACAAGATGCGGTAAAGTTTTACAGGCTATCAATGACGTGAAGATCGTCTTTTGTCAATCAGGTAAAGTTTTACATGCTATCAATGACGTGAAGATCGTCTTTTCTCAATCAGGTAAAATTTTACATGCTATCAATGACGTGAAGATCGTCTTTTGTCAATCGGGTAAAGTTTTACATGCTATCAATGACGTGAAGATCGTCTTTTCTCAATCAGGTAAAGTTTTACATGCTATCAATGACGTGAAGATCGTCTTTTCTCAATCGGGTAAAGTTTTACATGCTATCAATGACGTGAAGATCGTCTTTTGTCAATCAGGTAAAGTTTTACATGCTATCAATGACGTGAAGATCGTCTTTGTCAATCAGGCGATCTTCACGTCATTCATAGCATGTAAAACTTTACCTGATTGACAAAGGCGATCTTCACGTCATTCATAGTATGTAAAACTTTATCCTTTGTCAATCAGGTAAAGTTTTACATGCTATCAATGACGTGAAAATCGTCTTTTGTCAATCAGGTAAAGTTTTACATACTATGAATGACGTGAAGATCGCCTTTGTCAATCAGGTAAAGTTTTACATGCTATCAATGACGTGAAGGTCGTCTTTGTCAATAAATGTGGATCTAAAACTCTAGACCTATCTAGTTTCTCGATATTTCCTTGCGTATATTCCTGAAATGACTTACAGCATCAGATGACACAACATAAAAAGACAAGTTTGTCACTTACCACCCAAAAGTAAACTATATTCCACGTGACAAGACAATCAAATCTCACTATTCAGCCACACAAGACTTCTCAATGGAATACTGCTAACCAGCTGATTTCCCTCTAGCCAATCAGATCCGAATTAGAGATATTTAGGGCAGATAGCTCTTGTGAAAATTCCTAAACAGTTTGGGTTTGGTTTGTTTTAAATTTCGCGCAAAGCTACACGAAGGTTATCTACGCTAGCCGTCCCTAATTTAGCACTGAAAGACTAGAGGAAAGGCAGCTAGTTATCATCATCCACCGCCAACTCTTGGGCTACTCTTTTACCAACGAATAGTAGGGTTGGCCCTCACATTATAACGCCCATACGGCTAAAAGGACGAACCTGCGATCCTCAGATCGCGAGTCAAGCACCCTAGCCACCTGGCCATCCCGGGCCTTCCAAAATAGAAACTTTTTTGATCAAACTTGATTATTCTGACGAAACAAGAAACATATAAAATGAATTGATTGTTTTTTGTATAACGTTTTCAATGCAGTTTGCGTTTAAAGTATGTTAATATAACATAAACGCAAAAACGCGCAATTTCGACAGATTCAGTTTGCATCGCCTGGACGTTATGTACATCATCGTGTTGAACATTTTAAGGTCCTAATTTGAACTATGTCCTTTCACGCGGCTGCTTCTTTGTTTGTAGACTACACCTAAGCGTAAGTTAATTTATTTCTTTGTCTGATTTGTTTGTATATTGTAAAGCATAACGCTACACAATGGGCTGCCTCTGCTCTGCCCACTACTGGGATTTTACACTATACAACTGAGAAAGCAAATCCGGAACAAGTTCATCTTGGGACAACTTT
>NW_013670339.1:58629-60011 GCF_000517525.1 Limulus polyphemus
CAAACCTTACTTAATACTGGAGATCTGTTTAATGGCGCTTCCTTTCATCTAGACAAACCTTACTTAATACTGGAGATCTGTTTAATGATATTTAATTATTGTTTTCTTTCATCTAGACAAACCTTACTTAATACTGGAGATCTGTTTAATGATATTTAATTATTGTTTTCTTTCATCTAGACAAACCTTACTTAATACTGGAGATCTGTACAAGACATATGACTGTAGTATTATTTTCCATAGGAATTACAATAAAGGCCGTTTTATTAATGGAGTTTTCCAAACCTATATATCTCTCAACTGGATCAAAACGTGAATGTAAATTTCCTAACAACAAAGGCAGTGTACGATAATTAAGTGTCATTAAAACAGCAGAATTGGATAAAACTAACTAACTAAATATATCTTTGTTTGGTGTATGTTTACCGTAACAAGCTTAGATGACAACCGCAGCGAAAATATTTTATTTGAGTTATTTCTAAAGTTGGCTTTAAACTATAAATTCGACGAAACTGAGTTACTTTTGGGACGATATTGAACAAACGTAAAATATCAAAAAAGAAATATCGACTTTTTTTTGTGTTTTTAGATTTTTAAAACTTTCCGTGATTATTTTTACGCCTGGCGGATATGTATCAGAACAATTCACACTCACACATAAGTATAATGTGTAGAATTTACTCCGTACTAATAGTACAGAATGTTTGAAAAAAGTGACAAGTTACTGATTTGGTACGAAATTCGCGCAAAGCTACACGAGGGATATCTGCGCTAGCCGTCCCTAATTTAGCAGTGAAAGACTAGAAGGAAGGCAGCTACTCATCACCACCCACCGCCATCTCTCGGGCTACTCTTTTACCAACGAATAGTGGCATTGACCGTCACGTTATAACGCCCCAAGGCTGAAAGGGCGAGCATATTTGGTGGGACGGGGATTCGAACCCGCGACCCTTAGATTGCGAGTCTAGCGCCCTAACCACCTGGCCATGCCGGGGCGATAAGTTATTTTAGTTAAAATTTTGGATATTACGAGATAAACCCTTTTGATCGTCTTACTAACAGAAATGATATTTTGATAATATCTTTCGTGGTGTAAGATACATTTTCTGGATTATTCTCCTACGGTAACTTCCATCTTATATATCATTGAACCGGAATCAATTTATTTAAGAAGATAATAACTCAAGATTGTGTCTTTTATTCTGCACTTTCATTCAAGTTGTCCGTTAGTTTGAATCAAAGTGTCCAGTCATTATGAAATTGGCCCGGCATGGCCAGATGGTTAAGGCACTTGACTCGCAATCTGAGGGTCCCGGGTTCGAATCCCCGTTCCACCAAATATGCTCGCCCTTTCAGCCTTGGGGCGTTATAACGTGACGGTC
>NW_013670339.1:60227-77743 GCF_000517525.1 Limulus polyphemus
ACAAAAACAAAAAAACATTATGAAATTAATTAGTATTGAACCATGTTTCACAATTTCAAGATTTGAAGTTGTTTTTTTTTATTTTGAAGGACTTTTTATTTATTTCATTCTTTCGTACCTGGAAAAGTGACAGATAATGAAAAAATTATAATTAAAACAACGAAAAAAACAAACACTCGTTAACTTAAGAGGATTAGGTGAATATAATTCATTGTAGCTACGCCCCCCAGTGGCATGAGTACCGAAATCTCGATTTATTAAAAGATTAAAATGACATTAATGCAAAGCCTAAGTGCAGATTTTTTTTCAAAAAGAGACATTTAAGGAACAACTAAATGTGAATAACAAATTGGATGTGGATAACTGTAAAGTCAAAAAATGTCGTATTTTAATAAGTCACGTGGCCAAACATAAAGTAGGCCAATCAGAAGGCCATTTGTTCTACATCAGCTAGGTGACTTGTGGTTGCACGCGTTGTACGTGTGTGCTGCTCGAGAGTGTGATGTTTTTCTCATCTTTTGAACTAGTTTAAAACTAGCCTACAGATCTATAAAATCATGTGTTTTACCAGTAAATGTTCATTATGCTTTGTGCAGGTCGATACAGAATGTTGATCTAAACAGGTTTAGACCTATCCGTGTTGGAAATGAGCATACGTACGTAAGGTTATCTTGGCCGTGTATGTGATGAATAATGCGGCTGACGTATAATACAAGCCTAACAATTTCTGTTTGATGCTCAAGTAAAACACAGACGTTGCACAACCGGAATTTCGTGTAGAATTTATCTCAGTTGGATACATAGTAATGTTCACTTGAACTCACTCTTTCGGGGTTTATGTTGTTACAACCAAAACCAGTAATTAATCAGGAAGCGTGCAAGCCTTGTCGATGCATAAACACATGTAGGACTTTACAGCCTGTTGTTTCTTTTATAAGTTGTCTGTAAAAATAATCATACCTACTCAAGAAAAATATGAAACATTTGGTGCTCTTACTTCACCAAAAAGACTGGCTTGCAGCTCTTAGTTTTATTCTTAAGTTACGTCCTCCCCTTCTCCCCGGTGACAATTGGGGTCCCATCACCTCAGAGGAAACAGTCTCTACTGAAGCTTCACCCTAAAACGAAGCAAACCCTAAAATGAGTAATCTATAAGTTTATTTTAGCCCAATAACCAACTTTTTGGGGTTACATTAAGCTCATATCAAACACCTTATAAAAACGTTAAGCCAAACGTGTTGGGAGTGATGTATTGTTTGTTCATAGTACTCATTTTAATCATCAAGCAAATTTACACTCGAAATTCTATAATTTCAGCACCTAAAGTTATATTTGTTGAAAACGCTGTTGTAGTGGCTGTCTGTGGGGGTCAATAAATCGGTTTAAAAGACTTTTATAGAAATAGTGTTGAAATAGACTAAATGGAGATTTCACATGACCCAGTAACTTATCAGGTCAAACGATTCTCTGAAAATTCTTTTCTTCTGGGGGCCTGAAAGTGCAGAAAGATAAAGTTGTAACAATAACACACACAGACACGTATATAACATACTCTGTTGTTTCTTTACTGTTATTTTCATTAACGGAATTGGTCAGAAATGTTTAATTCATCCGATTTTATTGCTCTTTAAGTTTATTTTATTTTTTTTAGTGTTGCACGTTCATTGTAGAGATTGTTTTCCATTGTTAACTTAATATATGTATTTAGGACTAACCCAAATCTCCTAAGTTGGTCGAACATCTTTAGGTATTATTGGGATTACGGCCGAAAATATCGTTAACAGCAGTGACAGCCAACATTCTAACCTTTCTAAGTAAGAACGCCACAAAGCATAGCTGTGGTCAAATTGTTAACTTTATAGCTTGCTAAATTGTTAACTTTATAGCTATGCTCAAATTGTTAACTTTATAGCTTGCTAAATTGTTAACTTTATAGCTTGCCAAATTGTTAACTTTATAGCTTGCCAAATTGTTAACTTTATAGCTTGCCAAATTGTTAACTTTATAGCTTGCTATATTGTTAACTTTATAGCTATGCTCAAATTGTTAACTTTATAGCTTGCTAAATTGTTAACTTTATAGCTTGCTAAACTGTTAACTTTATAGCTTGCTCTGATCAGAAGTTAAAATAAGTCACATACCTAAGGATGAATTTAATTGAAAGTTTCAAATTTTAATAAATAAATATATAGGTGGCGGAGGTGTCTTTTAACCCCCCGAAGTTTCAGGAGGGCCAAATCACAGAAACCATTCATTAGTATATGTAATTACACGCATGGAAAAAGGATTTTATAGAACAGCTTGAAAAACATCACTCAACGTTATCCCTAGGGGGGGGGTATTTTAGCCTCCCCCCATCTTGAGGTTTGCTCCCCCCTATTGTAGTTAAATTAATTAACTGTACGAACAGTATGAACAGCATATTATCTGTATGAACAGTATATTATCTATATGAACAGCATATTATCTGTATGAACAGTATATTAACTGTATGAACAGTATATTATCTGTGTGAACAGTATATTAACTGTACGAACAGTGTATTACCTGTATTATCTGTATGAACAGTATATTATCTGTACGAACAGTATATTATCTGTATGAGCAGTATATTATCTGTATGAACAGTATATTATTTGTACGAACAGTACATTATCTGTATGAACAGTATATTATCTGTATGAACAGTATATTATCTGTATGAACAGTATATTAACTGTACGAACAGTATATTATCTGTATGAACAGTATATAATCTGTACGAACAGTATATTATCTGTACGAACAGTATATTATCTGTATGAACAGTATATTATCTGTACGAACACTATATTATCTGTACGAACAGTATATTATTTGTATGAACAGTATATTAACTGTACGAACAGTATATTATCTGTATGAACAGTATATTAACTGTACGAACAGTATATTATCTGTACGAACACTATATTATCTGTACGAACAGTATATTATTTGTATGAACAGTATATTAACTGTACGAACAGTATATTATCTGTATGAACAGTATATTAACTGTACGAACAGTATATTATCTGTATGAACAGTATATTATCTCTGTGTTTATGGTAAGAAATGCTTATATCTAATTCATTTCTAACTAACTTATTGAATGCTTTTTGATGTAATAGCTACGTCAAATCGCACGAGCTATTGTAGCTTTTCTTACGTCATATAAAACATTTAAAATGTACCCATTCATTTCTATAATAACGTATATGCACAGAAAGTGCTTGGATATGTCAAGAAAAAAAAATTAAGTCTAAACTCTGTTTATGCTCGAGTTAATCTTTTTTGGGCGCTATAAATGTAACTTAGACTAGTGTTGTTTTCCACATGTGATCTTTATTCATTTATTTTCGAAGCGATATAACAAGGGCTTTATGTAGATACACACGAGAATCACATACAAAAACTAGATGCACTTCCGCAGGGTCCCCGAAAGTGTTCTGTTTCAAGAGTAAATAAAACCCAAATTATGAATAACAAATATTTGTATTTCTTGCTTTTCAAGTTCATACGTCATGCTGTGTTGTAGCGTACAGAGTAAGTAATTCTTTTCGTGATGCGCACGCTTAACTGACGTCACGACAGTGCAAGCTGCAACGTTAAGCGTCCCTTATGTGGCGTCATTTCAGTGTCTACTGACTGATTGACAGACAACACACTACTGTATAGTGGCGCGAGTGGTTAAGATAGGTGACCCCTCTAGGCTGCCTTCGTCCCACTCTTGGAGAAGTAATGGCTGCTTTATTTCTTCGAATCTTCCTCCACTGATGATCGAGTGTACTGTCGTCATCCTTTCAAAGGTGAAAGTAGGAAACAACTTTAATGCTGAAGTTATGATAGTCGAAAAGTTTATTGTATAGCGGTGACGAATCCTGGACTATACGTAGCGGAAGGACGAATACGTAAAATAGGAAGTGTTCCTAGTGTGGAATTAAAGCGACGTTATATTTGAAGTTTCACAGTCACCAGATGAAGTTAAGATTTAGAACGTCGCTTAAGAGGTCACGTGGCTCTCATCATATAATCTTTCTTTTTCATTGAAGTTTTCGGTGCTAACTCACGAGTATTCGAATACCACTCTGGCCTTAATCATGGTTTGTTTTAGATTGCATAAATAAGATTTCTTTCTTCCCCGTGAATTTCCGTCCTCCAATGATACTACAGTTTAAAGTGAATGGACGGCTTTACTTAGCACTCCCTGGATTTTACCTTGATGTGATTATATCTAAAAGCTAGTAAAGGAATGAATAAAGTGAGTTAAGAGTAAACAAAAGAAATGATAACATATCACACCACCTAGTTCTTAGTCGGGTGGTTATTCTAATTTACATAAACTTTATTTTTGCCATGGTGTAACATGGTATTTGTGTTTCTGTTAACTTGACGTAATTACTTAAGATTTCCGTTTTACCTTTTCCTTGAACATACAACGCTACAAGACGTGTATTTTTTTGCTCTCGCGGTTAGTCGTGCAAAACCTAAGCACGTTTAACTCTGAATCCCACTTCAAGGACTCAGGAAAAAAAAATAGACATACTCAGTACAGTAATACTATTTGTTTTAATTAGATAACTGAAGAAAAAAACAAAAGCGTTATAGTTGTATTATCTGATGAAAAGCATTCGACTATCTGGACTATCTGTACTCTGTCCATCATGGGTATCGAAACCCGGTTACTTGTGTTGTAAGTCCGCAGACATACCGCTGTGCCACTGGAGTGGGGGCATTCCGAATTGTTCTAGGATAAGAAGTGTTTGTACAAGTTATTGCGGGCTGTATACGCTTCAGTTTGTGTTATCAGTGGTAAGTCTGAAGGCTTATAAAGCTAAAAACTGGGTTTCGATACCCGTAGTGAGCACGGCATAGATAGCCCATTATGTAGCTTTGTGCTTAACTATGAACAACAAACTTTATTTTAATCAAATGGTAAAACAAATGTCTTTTATACAGCACTAAAAAGTTTGTAAATTATTACATTGACGAAACTTGTGTTTTTCCATATTATAGATGTTAAATACACACGACTGTTTCAATTCAAGTATACCGCCAGTGTTAAATTTAGTTATTTTTAGAAGCGTAGTATATATCGTAAATTTGTTTACGTAACTGTTTGCCAATCATACGTTGTGTAGTTCAGTTGTTGTGAATTGATGATTGTTATATTATTGCGTAATGTTACGAGAACCTTCTTAGTTTTTCTCGTTTTAATTGAGTATTATTGCTTCATAATATCTCGTAGTTTGTGGAACGTTCTAGACCTTTGTCGGGCGATAAACACGCGTTCAAAATGTAGTTCGATAGAGAGATATAGACTGCGTGACTGAGTTTAGCAGTAAAGAGCGTATAGTGGCGATTGTTAAAGTGAAATTATCACTGATTGTATTGTAATAACAAAGTAAGAAAAATAACTTGCCTTGTCAAATTCCGTTCTAAAGTAACTGAACCAGCCTGTGTGGACTTTGACGAAAAAAGAAACAATTATTTAAAGCTCTGTATATAACTTTATAGTGATAATTTTAAAAATGAAATTATCACAGATTGTATAGTAATAACAGAGTAGAGAAGAATAATTTGTCTTGTCAATTGTGTTCTAAAGTAACTGAACCAGCCTATGTGGACTTTGACGAAAAATATACAATTATTTAAAGCTCTGGATACAACTGTGATAACGAACAGTGTAACGAACATTTGTATATACTTTTGACTTGTTTTGATATATTATTTTAAAACAAGTGGGCTGCGTGCTGTTTGTTTATTGTTGAAATTTATCACCAACAAGTCACAGACACCTAATGTAGTAAATAATACGGCCCATATATACATAAAACCTGACAATAGAGCTGCCGTACTGGCTTCATTGACTAAACTTGTGTTTTGTCACATAATAGAACTGCCGTACTGTCTTTAATTTCAAACTGCAAACCACAGCTACGCATCTAAGGTCAAGTACAAAAACATCAGCGTGTTTAATACAAACATTTTTCCGTAGGTCATCGTAAAGAATTCATGAAAAATTATCTTATGTAACTATGGATTCTTATTGTGAACTCTTGTTTCTCTGAATAAGTCGACGTTTTCTGAAGACTTACAGTTGTGGTTCTCCTAAAATAGGAAGTCTGTATCTCTCGGATGAGTTGACTCACTAAACAGGAAATTCAGAGGTCTTGGTGCGAAAGCTTCGTGTCTTAAAAAACAAAAGAAGAGACACAGAGTCAATGATACATTAACAAAATAAATATTTATTTTATCTTTATATGGATATAAAAGAAAACAGTAAAAAACAAGAATAATTAAAACAGACGGACACTTTGATTCATTCATAAATAAATGAACGGAGGAACTAGAAACAAAATAAAATTCAAACACAAGAGCGTGATCGAACATAAAAGGGTAAAAATTGGGTTTCGATGCCCACTGCAGGCAGACCATAGATAGTTCTTTATGTAGTTTCGCGAAGAAGCGACCAACCAATCATAAAAAAGTCAAATCCACAATATCGCTCCCAATTGTTTCCGCCCCCCCCCCCCCACAGTGGCACAGCGGTAAGTCTGAAGGCTTAATTATAATTAACGCTAAAGACTGGAGTCGATATCTGTGAAGGACATAACACAGATATCAAATTGTGTAGCCTTGTGCCCCACAACAAACAAAAAAACCTAAATTGGAGCACAACTCCTAATACTTGGTTAATTACGTTCAGACGTACACATTTGGCGATATCTCTAATTTTATATTATTTAGTTATTTTTACTTTCATCAACGTTATTGGTTGTACTAGTTATTATGTCGAATATCATTACTTTATATTTTCATTTATTGTTTAGTATTATACTTTTATTATAAAAATTGTTTTGCATTATTAGCTTAATATATGTACTTAGGACTAATCTAGATCTCCTAAGCTGGTTGAACCTCTTGAGATATTATTGGAATTACGGCCGAAATTATCGTTAATAGCAAGGTAACCCAACTGATGATAGAATTCATTCCAATCTTTATAATTAGGAACATAAGAAAAGTATATTCAGTTAGCTGTACTGGTGGTGGCCAGGTTGACTATGAGTTTCGCCGTAAGTAGGTAGCTTACGCTGATTGGAAGCTGCTATCATTCTCATGTACTTGTCGGGTGGTTAACCTACAAAACTGGCTTCAAAGGTCGTCTAACCAACACACACCAATGAGGAGACAAAGACGGAGCCATCAATAACTGGCTTG
The DNA here is from genome assembly GCF_000517525.1 of Limulus polyphemus. NCBI lineage: Eukaryota > Metazoa > Arthropoda > Merostomata > Xiphosura > Limulidae > Limulus > Limulus polyphemus. Next base: position 67,473 of record NW_013670339.1, read on the forward strand.
TCTGGTTGGAGCTGAAAATAAAGGAAAAACAAATAAAGTCACTCGAAAACATTGTGCAAAATATATAAGTATATCACCCCATATATACATCATAAGGGATTTTATTCTCAAAGTTTTATAAATCATATAAATATATATGCGTTATTCGAGTCACTAATCATTAAAGAGGTATAATTACCCGGCCTGCTGTCTGTGTAATATGGCCCTGCATGGCCAGGTGGTTAGGGCGTTCGACTCGCAATCTGCGGGTATAGGGTTCGAATCCCCGTCACACCAAACATGCTCGCCCTTTCAGCCGTGGGGGCGTTGTAACGTGACGGTCAACCCCACTATTCGTTGGTTAAAGAGTAGCCCAAGAGTTGACGGTGGGTGGTGTTGCCTTCCCTCTGTAGTGTATCGCTGCTAAATTACGAATGGCTGGCGGAGATAACCATTGTCTTGCTTTACAAGAACTTCCAAACAAACCTATTAAAGTTTATTTGAGGAACTATGAATCATGGAATAAAAATGTAACATAATTTATTTTATTTCTGTAGAAGTAGTTGGAAGGGAAGGTATAACAATCCGAAGTGTGTAAAAATTCAGTTTGTTTGAGTGTTTAATTACATTTTTAAAACCACTTTTCTTTCTATTTCTCGTCCCCCTCCCGGTGGCACAGCGGCATGTCTGTGGACTTACAACACTAAACACCGGTTTCGATACCCGTGGTGGTCAGAGCACAAATAGCCCATTGTGTAGCTTTGTGCTTAAACGACAAACAAAACTTTCTATTTCTCGCTTGCCCCCCCCCCGGTGGCACAGCGGTATGTATGTGGACTTACAACACTAGAAACCGGGTTTCGATACCCGTGATGGGCAGAGCACAAATAGCCCATTGTGTAGCTTTGTGATTAAACGACAAACAATACTTTCTTTTTCTCCTCATTTCCAAGAATAATTTTTTCATATATAATACGCTACAATCCGGGTTTCGATACCCGTGGTGGGCAGAGTACAAATAGCCCGTTGTGTTGCTTTGTGCTTAACTTCAAACAAAACAAAACAACATATATATAATACCTTTGATTTTATGGTCAATAAGTAGCAGTAACTGGTATTACTTTAAAATAACACCTGCCTAATACCTTTGATTTTATGGTCAATAAGTAGCAGTAACTGGTATTACTTTAAAATAACACCTGCCTAATACCTTTGATTTTATGGTCAATAAGTAGCAGTAACTGGTATTACTTTAAAATAACACCTGCCTAATACCTTTGATTTTATGGTCAATAAATAGCAGTAACTGGTATTACTTTAAAATAACACCTGCGTCTAGCAGATGATTTTGAAATCGTTGACAGGTGATTCACCCCTTCACCCCCACGGCCTATTTTTGATAAACAATATTACTGCGCTTGAGCTTTCTAGTGGAACGTCTCACGTGGAATTAACCGGATTAGTGCTAACAATGTCTTTATTGTTTTCACATACAACTGTTTGTTTGCTCATGCGTTCATTGTTTTAGTATCTTCCGACGCTGTCAACTCATTTCTACCAATAATATTACGAAAAACAGGTCCTTTGATTCAAGAGCTACTTTAAAGAATATTCAGAGATACAAAAACCATAGGTTAAAATGTGTACCACATTGTAATGTCTCCTAGAGGGCGCTGAGCATTATTTTAAGTATTTATTTACTTTTCGCCGATTATCATGGATAAAACGTGACGTATGTTTCAAGAGAAAAATTTGTGGCTCTACGTGTAAAAATACAACTTTACAAAATTCAATATCCAACTGCATATTATGTTTTTAGAACTATTAAAAACTGTGTGAGCTGCACTTTAAAACACCTTTTACAGTTACACCTGAGCTATTTTCCACGTTGAATAACACGTTCTAAACATAGTAAACAGCCATGGATTGTGATAGGTTTACAGACCTGTCTTCAAATTGCTATAATACGTAATATTGTCTGTCATCCGTGACTTTAAGCATGCACTACTTTGACAGAAGTTTCTCTTCCAATTCATCATCAAATTATTTTTATAATCATTTAAATGTCTATGTTAATAGTGGAGGATAACCTTTTTATGCATTTTATATGTTCTCGCCCTTTCAGCCTTTCGGGCATTATGATGTGACGGTCAATCCCACTATTATTTGTTAAAAGAGTAGCTCAAGAGTTGGCGGTGGGTGGTGCTGACTAGCTGCCTTCCCTCTATAGTATATCACTGCTAAATAACCATCATGTGTTCTGTTTTGGGAGTTGAGACTTAATAAATAAAGAACGTAATTTTGTGGGTTTTTTAAAAATTATACCAAAAGTGGAATTACGAGAAATTAAATATGTAGCTTAAGTTTCAATGTGGTGCTTTAGAAGATGTTCTTTGAGTGTTAAAGTGTTAAATACAACATTTCTGATTTACATGGTGAGAAACGAACGTAAAAGCTATGTGTTTTACATTAGTGATTAACCCTGACGCCAAACATTGTTTTTAAAACTCTGTAAGACCCCACACAAAGTCCTGTTGTTATAAATATTTTGATAATATTTGAAAAGTTATTTGCACGAGTTGTCGAAATCTCCCATGTGATTTTGTTAGGTTGTAGTTGAAATCTTTGAAGTGGCTATATTTGGTATATATAACAAGGTCACAGTGGCTATTCTCTGACTCCAAACCAGTAGGTAAAACCCAAGGTCACAATGGCTATTCCCTGACACCACACCAGTGTTTCTATCACTGCTTAATGGGTTACTATGTCAAGGCCCTGTTCTGAAAATAGAATGGACGCAAGCTTGACAATCTCTACTAAAAATATTTAGAATGTATATATATAACCATCAGTTTAACCTATTGTGTTATATTACAATATACGTAAACAGTATCGATGCCTACTGTGTTATTTCTTCTAATTAGAACAACCCTTCTTAAATAACTCTTTGTTTTCAACAATCCTATTTACAAAAAGTAAATGTATGTATACATTTCAAACACATTTTCGGTGCCCAGTGTTTAATGTACCGTGATTTTAGATCTGTGCTCATCTAGAAGAATGTGCTAACTGATGGTGGTGATGTGTTCACTCATCGAAACATTGTGTACTTTTTATTATCTAATTCGGACATATCTTTTTTTTAAAAAACCGATTTATGATTTAAAATAAATAGTATTACTTGATAATGTTAATATTGTTTGAGTACTCAATAATAATTTTCAATTAATTATAATCATTTGCGTAGAAATTACCATTATAAACTATAAACCAGAGTATACAAGAATTAAATAAAGACGGTTTTTGAGCCTCACCAAATTGTTACACTCTACATCGCCACGTCCGGTCATGCTCTTTCTGACGACCGTGCATCTTGATAATAGTCCAGAAACGTATTTTTCACTGCAAAAGGCTTCGTCTTAACGCTATCATGTCCAAAGCACACCACTCCTTCCTGTATGTTATCTCTATTGTATCTAGTGTACGAGAAAAATGGTTTCCCAAAGTCCGTTTCAACTGTCAGATAGCACAGAAATCCACAGACATGACCGGTATATCTTCGTAAGGAATAACATGAATACCCGTTTCATTTTCCACTTACGTGAGGTATCTTATGTTTGAACAGATATGTCGTAGAATTAACTTGTGTATACGTGACTTGTGTCGCTTTTCAAAATGAGGACCCTTCTTAATTATGTGGCACACTGTTGCCTGGGACGTGTGGATGGCTTTTACCACTGAACTTTTTTGTTCGAAAGTTCTTATGCTAGAAGACGCCGCATATTACTTACCACGTCTAATATATGACTTGTTGCAAGTCTCTTTCTAGACGGTTCTGGTGCCTCAGGTTCAGCCATATTTCTTTGTTTACCAACGTTATTCAAAATATATTCCCTTGTTTGGATATAATCTCTATAATCTGAGTATACAAATATTTTGCTTCGGATGGAGTTCCAAAAGCGACCAGTTTTTAAAGGTATCAAATTACCTACGAAACGCCAAAATATATCAAAATGTAGTTTGTATACATTCCGTTTCACCGTGACTTTATATGATTGAAATGTCAGTTTGAGAAGAAGATGTTCCCAATTATAAAACATGTTAAATTTATTTTATGTTATTATTAAAATATATATTATTATTATCAAATTTGAAGTGATAGCACAACTTATCGGCTACTCTTGAGCTACTCTTTTATCAACGAATATTGGGATTGATTGCAACATTATAACGCATCGTTCCCAGAGCTGAAAGGGCGAGCATGTTCTGCGACGGGTGTCGATTCTGAAACTCGAAGATTGCGAGTCCAACGCCCTAACCACAAGGCCATGTCGGGCCTATTAGTCATTATTTCTTACTTTCACAATACCTAATTGTAATAATTAATTTTCTTTTTCAAGTGATTTAACATTTCGTTTGAAGTCATCTTATTCCCTCCCCTCATGGTTCACCGATATGGTCGAGAGCTTATAAGGCTAGAATTCAGAGTTGGATTATTGCAGATTTGTGCTTAAAGAAATATTGGCATTTTAGTAGTCTTATTTATCCTATAAAATAAGGTTTGTTTGTTTGTTTTTGAATTTCGTGCAAAGCTACACGAGGGCTATCTGCGCTAGCCGTCCCTAATTTAGCAGTGTAAGACTAGAGAGAAGGCAACTAGTCATCACCACCCACCGCCAACTCTTGGGCTACTCTTTTACCAACGAATAGTGGGATTGACCGTCACATTATAACGCCCCCACGGCTGAAAAGTCGAGCATGTTTGGTGTGACAGGGATTCGAACCCGCGACCCTCAGATTGCGAATCGTGTGCCTTAACCACCTGGCCATGCCGGGCCCATAAAATAAGGCTTACCCAGCGAAATTTATAAGTTAATATCTTATTAAAACGAAAATATTGGTATTATTAGTCATTTAAATCATTCTACGTCTGCTATACATAATCTACAATACTAAAACAGCTGCTAGAGATATTTATAAGCAGCTAGACGTAGCACTGATGGCGCGCCCTAAGTGTTCGTGCGCGTTAAATATCTTCTAACCTATAATTAGCCCAAATGAGCAGGTTTCTTTGGTATGATCGAAGAAGTAAGCTAGAACCCACACCTTGTGTTTGTGTGTTCAACACAGAAATATGTAAATATATAATTAGAACGGCGTAATTACTGGCTCCAGAGAACGTTACCTGACAAAATCGGTCACAATGCCTTGCTCTTTCGAAAGCTCTGAAAAACGTCACTTCCGCTAAACGTTAACATTTAATTGTTTTCTAAAATTCTTTGTAGCATTTTCTAGAACTTGTCACGTGCTTCTCTATCTTATTAACTCTCCGTAAGCAGTAAAAATACACTCCTGTTAACAATGCATATCTGGTGGATTTGGTTTGTTTTGAATTTCGCATAAAGCTACACGTCCCTAATTTAGCAGTGAAAGACAGATAGCCAACTCTTGGTCTAGTCTTTTGCCAACGAATAGTGGGATTGACCGTTACATTATAACGCCCCCACGGGCAAAAGGGGCGAGCATGTTTGGTGTGACGGGGATTCGAATCCGCGACCCTCGGATGGCGAGTCGAGCGCCCTAATCACCTGGCCATGCTGGGCCTATGTTTTGTGTGGATCGCAGTATAGTCTAATTATGATGAACGTTTGTAATATTTATTTAAAGTAATTTAATAAAACTAAATAACTGAATCAGGTTTATTCAAATTCAACTTTTATGAAACATTTATCTTCCACTTCACTACATTGTCCCATACAAGTTTTCTGTTGCTTTATATATTATATTTTTGATAATTCTCTGACTTAAGGTTTAATGTGAATGTGCCCGTAAAATATCCAACACGTAAACGTAGATTAATGTTATTAAGATACGTGGTATCTATATTTTAGAACAATCGTACTCCCACCCCTTCCACCCCGATAGATCACCAGAATTTACAACACTAAAATCTGCGGTGGAACAAAATAGATAGCCCAGTGTGGCTTTTCCCTAAAATAAACAAACAACATACAATTAGAGATTCAAGGTTTTATTTGTTTCTCTTTGAAATTTCGCGTAAAGCTACTCGTAGGCTATCTGCGCTAACCGTCCCTATTTCAGAACTGATAGACTAGAGGGAACTCAGCTAGTCAACACCACCCACCGCCAACCCTTGGACTACTCTTTTGCCAACGAAAATAAGATTGACTACTAGATTATAAATATATTTATTCCAAACACATTCTGCGTGCAAGTTCCTCGCTCGAGCTCATAATGTGTATAGAATTCTAATATAATAAACCCATTGTACTTAATGAAACCCGTATACAAAGCCGTATTACCACTCGACTCTAAGAAAGAATGATGAACAACTAAGCCTTGAGAAATAACTGATGTTATTTTAAGCTTACACGTTTCTTTTAATAGTTTCCAACTTATTTTTTATCTGTTTATTCTGTTTATCATAGTGTGTTGTTATATACGTGTACGTTTACTTGTAATACATGGGGTTGATGTATGTGACTCCTTATTTGCAACTCCCGCCCCTCCAGTGGCTTAGCGGTAAGTCTCAAAACTTTTGATGCTAAAACCTGGATTTCGATACCCGTGGTGGGCAGAGTATAAATAGCCCATTATGCAGCTTTGCGCTTAACACGTACAAACAGGCTCATATTTATTAACTATTTAGAAAAATGTTTCATTGTGTAATTACGTTTGTAGTTCCAATTTTCACCATTTTATTCCACGGTGTAATTTCATATTCTTGATTTATTTAACTGGTCCCTTTAAACCAAATAGAACCTTACAGTGGGTAGCAAGAAAACGCTTAACAGGTATAGTAAAAACTTTAAGTTAAGGTTTTATTAAACCTACTGGACTAATTTCTATAAATAAGTGTACTCTTTCTATAAATGGTAAGACTAAAGAACCAAACGCTTCTCAATATAAACCTTTAACGTATTATACTTTAATGTATGGTAACATGTCACTGATAACTACCTCTAGGTTTTCCTGGATTTTTTTTTCTAAACGTTGCAAAAAAATTAACGCCACCTAACGGAGCCTATAACGGGATTAAAAATTGCTACTTTCCCCCTTCAACGTGTACAGAAAATGCGGTTGGCCTTCATTTAACCAGTACATGACGGGTCAGATAAACAAAAATTATAACGAGTTTGTATTTTTTTGTGTGTTTCTCGCCATCTGTACTAACTTTACACTTTTTTTTTACGAAGTTTGATTTTTCATTTTTCCTAACAATTCTTTATTGTTTTACTATTAAATCTTATCAGTTGGCACTAACTTGTGTCACTAGATATGCCTGAGTAACGATCGCAAACTAGTCACAAAAACATCACCCCCTGACATAATTAACCGTGACGATTTCGGTGCTCAAGAGACTTTCAGAATGGTTTTGGTTTTAAACCAAAAATTATCTTTATTTAAAATATTTTTCCTATTTTCTAAATGGGCCAAGATCACTTTTTTTCCATATAACTTTTACACTTCTGGACTTTTTTAAAGAAAAAAATACATTTACAAAGGTCAGATAGAAAATAGTACATATTACAGTACTAAGCGTTAAAAATTGCTGAAGCAAAGGAACCAGTAAGCCTAATTTCATGAAAAGAATCACGCTAGGCTGCACATGTTGTTTTTTTTAACACATTCCCCTTAATCGGTTTATTATATATATTTTAAACCTGAAATGTGTGACAGTAACATATTAGATATTTTTTTCTTTCATAAGTCATTGCTCGGGTGGCATATGTTCAAGACTACAATAAGACACCTGGGATAGGCCAGGATTGCAGCCAAATACTTATATGAAATATTTTTACCAAGCAGTCTAGCCTGATTCATTACTTCGTCAGCTTTTGGTGTTAAACATCTTAGCGTTAATTAAATAATTTCTATAATGCATACAGAAAACATTTTAATACTAGTAATAAACGACCTTATAACACCACATATTGACCAACACAACAATACTATTTACACCGGACGTTGTAGCTCACTACCCATCTATACAGAGAGGTTCTCTTATTGGTTTGTAAAACAAGGTAGATTGTATATTATTGTCATTGGGATGATGAGAGTTGAAGTTAAGGAAGAGAGGTTTTCTTATTGGTTTGTGAAACAAGGTAGATTGTATATTATTGTCATTGTCGATCCTTTAGGTAACGTCAAGAATTGTTGGTGAATTGGATGTTGGGATCTATGGAATTTAGAAATTGGATTAGAGAAGGAAGACCGTGATCCAAACACGTCATCGATATATCTAAGCCAGAGATCAGGGCCAGTGTTGGTATCTTGAGGTCTATGGAATTTAGAAAGTCTTAAAATTGGATTAAATAAGAAGGGAGATCGTGGTTCCATAGTCCAGAGATCAGGACCAGTGTTGGTATTTTGAAGTCATTTGTCAAGTGTCAATGTTTCAAAAACGTGCATAAATATTACAGCATAAGTAACACCTTCTCTATTACCCATTGAGACAACACTGAGTTGGAGATATATTGTGTTGTCAAAATGAAAATATCCATTGTAAAGGATGAAGTGTAAGATTTCTCTGACAGTGTCTATTGGCAGTTCACACATCTCCATATTGTTTATGTGATTCCACATGAATTCACACACTGCACTGACGCCATCTTCTCTCTTATTGGTTTGTGAAACAAGATAGATTGTATATTATTGTCATTGGGATGCTGGGAGTGGAAGTTAAGGAAGAGAGGTTTTCTTATTGGTTTGTGAAACAAGATAGATTGTATATTATTGTCATTGGGATGATGGGAGTTGAAGTTAAGGAAGAAAACCTCTCTTCCTTAACTTCAACTCCCATCATCCCAATGACAATAATATATAATCTACTCTGTTTTACAAACGAATAAAAAACAGCAAAAAATCATTTCTGTGTTTTAGAAGAAACAATAAAATTGTATTTAATTCGGACAGAAGAACATCAATAACACAACAAATAAAGATAATCACTCATGAACTGTCGTTACTTTTATTTACTGTGTTAAATGTAAATATATATTTGTATTTGGTTTTTAGATAATAACTTTCGAAAATTTGTTTTCATATTAAATTAGCTTATACAGTCGTTAGTGCAAAAATTAAATTAGCTTATACAGTCGTTATTGCAAAAATTAGATTAGCTTATACAGTCGTTAGTGCAAAAATTAAATTAGCTTAAACAGTCGTTAGTGCAAAAATTAAAGCCCCTCCCTCCTCCGTGGCCCAGCGGTATGTCTGCGGACTTACAACGCTAGAAATCGGGTTTCGATACCAGTAGTGGGCAAAGCAGAGATAGCCCATTGTGTGGCTTTATACAAAACAACAAATAAACAAAGCAAAAATTACATCTAAATCAACGGCTGGAGGTTTTGTATTACACGAAACGAGATCCACATTTCAACTTGACATTTTAAGAAGGCCCCGGCTACTTCTCATAACTTCATATATGTCTGTAAGTCATAATTCTACTTACATAAACAAACTTAATAATGTGCTTCAGTGATGCTAAACATGAAATTTGTCGTTGTTAAATCCTCAAAAAAAAAGCAATGAATCAATATGGTGTTATAAAATTATTATAGTTAACTCTGTTATTATAGTTAACTGTATGTCAACTCTTAACTAACTTTGATTCCAATCTACTTCAGCATCAGTTTGCATGTCCGACACATTATGTTGGTTCTGCGACGATACTTCAGTACTGCAGCCATATTAACGATACAGCAGCTCCACCAAACGTCAAATCTAACATCACGTTAGGCCTTCCATTGCTATCAACTGATTCATTGTTGCTTGTTCCATCTTGTGCTTATATTCCAGCCTATTCCGCAGATGAAGTCTCTCCAGAAACTATTTGAATGGAATATCTATGATTCCCCATGCTTATAAATAAAACACTTTTCCTGTGTATTCCACACTTCGTTCCCCTAACGGTTGCTCGGAAAAGTTGTACGCACTTTATGAATACCCTGTATGTGTTACATATTTACCCAAAGAAAAAGTAGCTTCCAATTCACAAACATAAACAGTACAAGTTTTTCCCTTAAAATATCCTTCTGTGAATAACACGAAAAGTACACATTCTTCAAAATCAGGGGTGAGTATCATATGTAAAGTGCTGTTCCTAAAATAAGTGGGGAGCATCATATGTAAAGTGCTGTTCCTAAAATAAGTGGGGAGCATCATATGTAAAGTGCTGTTCATAACACAAGTGGGGATCACCATATGTAAAGTGCTGTTCATAACACAAGTGGGGATCACCATATGTAAAGTGCTGTTCCTAAAATAAG
>NW_013670339.1:78743-86244 GCF_000517525.1 Limulus polyphemus
CCCCTTACATAAGGGGTGAGTATCAGATGTAAGGGTCATCTAGAATGTATCGAGATAATGTTTGATTGTAAACTATCATAAAACATACACTTCATTAAAAGCTTTCCGTGTTGTGATCACAGGTGTACATGTTCCTACAAGCGAACCACGAAATCAGATATTTATATTCACATATTCATCATAAGATGGTGAAGTATTGCAGGTAAGAAAACATCAGTTGTGTAAGCATATGAACAATATAAAAATTTCAGAATTCTCCTAACCACGTTTTCCTTTCATTTCACTCGTTATTTATATTTAAAATAACAAATATGTCAAAAGGTACAAAATATTTATTTTACAAACGTTCTTGTTACAAGTTTGCTGCACGAGGAACCCACTTTGAGACTAATAATGGTTGGAGACGGCTTGAATGGGTAATGAAGAAAAACTTGAATATAAGTTTAACGTAACAGTAAATGTACAACGTTTCGACAAGGTTTTGTCATCATTAGGTACATCATCATCGAAACGTTGTACATTTGCTGTTATGTTAAACTTATATTAAAGTTTTTTTCGTTACCCATTCAAGCCGTCTCCAAGGATTATTGTTACAAGTCTGCTGGTTTTGCCAGAAGTGAAAAAAATTTTAATATATTTTACAAACATTCTTATGACAATACCAGTCTTGTTTGCATTGTTACAAGTGGTGAACTTATTTTACGAACATTCTTATTACAATACTAGCCTGTTTGCGTTGTTACGAGTGGAAAATTTAATTTATCTTACGAACGTTTTATTACAATACTAGCCTGTTTGCATTGTTACAAGTGGTGAACTTATTTTACGAACATTCTTATTACAATACTAGCCTGTTTGCGTTGTTACGAGTGGAAAATTTAATTTATCTTACGAACGTTTTATTACAATACTAGCCTGTTTGCATTGTTACAAGTGGTGAACTTATTTTACGAACATTCTTATTACAGTACTAGCCTGTTTGCGTTGTTACGAGTGGAAAATTTAATTTATCTTACGAACGTTTCATTACAATACTAGCCTGTCTTCACTGTTACAAGTGGACTTCTTATTATAGGAACGTTCTCATTACAATACCAGACTGTTTGCATTGTCTAGTGCGTCGCAACAGTTTTAAAACAATGACTGTTCTATTGTTTGGGTGGAAGAGAGGTACTTAGGAGAATATACGTCCTCGATCAAAGTATGTCCATTGAATTTGCTTATCTGAAAAAAGACATTAAAATATTATGAGTTTAGCACTGCTAAGTTCAATGACTTTTTTTTTTTAGAGTGAACCAAACTATAAAAGATTGCTTAAACATTTTTTTGGCAAAATATCATTTTGTGTGTGTATTTTGATGCACACATGAACATAAGTTTTTGATTGTTTGTTTGAAGTTAAGCACAAAGCGTTGTAAGTCCGCAGATATACTCCTGTGCCACTGGGGAGGGGGGGGGGGCGACACGATTTTGATATCAAAAAATTTATGATTTTCCAAGCTTTCAGCTTGAACGGATCCCGTTTGTGTTTGTTTGTTTGAACTTAAGTACGTAGCAACATAATGGGCTATCTATGCTCTGCCCAACACGGGTATCGAAACCCGGTTTCTAGCGTTCTGAGTCCGCAGACACTGTGTGTGGGGGGGGGGCGTTTGTGTGTATACGAATTGAATTAGTGTCGTATTCATTATGATTGCTCTTAAAAATGTGGCTTAACCGTGGTCCTTATATCCGTGGATTTCATAATGATATGTGGTAAGGTGTTTCTTCAACGCAGTTAAAGTTATGTGTTAAATGAGATATTATTTTTAATCACTTTTTTTTTCTATAGTGTTGAGTGCTAAGGCTACCGAGGACCTTTACCCAGATGAGGACCTATCTGTTGCCGCTGCAGAGGTTGCTAAGACTACCGAGGAACTTTACCCAGATGAGGACTTGTCTGTTGCCGCTGCAGAGGTTATAGAAGTGCTGCCGACCGTAACTGTTCGCGGATTTTTGAATTTTAGGACTACAGTTGATAACACTGTCATTGTGTTCACGCCGGCCAATTCTGGAACAAAGAACTCCCCTTCTCCATCTCGTACCCTTCCCCCCTCAGCATCCTCGACCATAAAACCCGATAATGCAGAAAACTCGAAAATTCAAGATTTGGCTTACTCCGATAGCCCACGGATTTTAAAAGCAGACCACGATCTCGAAAACGCAGTAAGAGATTCTTATGATCCAAAACCTATACATAATGTATTTCGCTCCACTCCTGGGACTTCTAAGAAGCTGCACCTGGCTACAAGCACACAAGCAGCACCAACTGTTGCACAGCAACGCACTCCCGTTTTGCCACAATATCCCACAGGCCTGGTAACTGTGGTAACGGGAAAAAACGTGCACGATGGAACAACATTTCTTCAAGAAACAAGTGTAATTGGGACTTATATTGATGGTAAGTATGCACAAATCCTGAAGAGTTCTTCCAAAATAGGTATTCCTTTAACCAGCACTTCCAGCCCCTCGACCAGTACTCGAACTAATATAAAACCTTCTCCATCAAAGGCGATACAGTTTACGACTAGTAGTGCTACCTTGGTAATTAACAACAAAGACAGACCAGTCCTCTCGAACTCGAAACAGGCAACAACAATAGAAATTCCACTAGATCGCCATGTTGAACAAAGGCAAAATATTGTTGACCGCAAGAAAGACGAAGGTATTGTTAGCAACGCTGTCTTGCAATCTTCTTTCAAGCCTGTGGAAACTGGCCAACATTGGTCAAGCAACCCCACACAATCGCTGGACGCTGAACGCACAAGCACCTCCAGAAGACTAAGATTTCGTCCTCGTCCAACCACATCTAAGTCTTCAAATGAGGAAAATACTTTACTAAAATTACGAAGCTTGAGAAGACCAACAGAACGATTTCGATATGTTCCTCGACAAAAAACTAACCCACGACGGTGAGAGACAGACGTTTTTTTTATCATTGCTATAGTAATAGTAATAAATAAGCCAATTTGTTTATTTGGTGATTGAATAATAAACCTTTGAGGTTAAATATACGAAAACGATAATAAATACTGCACGTTGTCTTTGATTTAGAAAAATAGAAAATATACATTCATTTTAATATTCTCAGGTTCAACTGAATCGGTTCAAAGTGAGGCTGAGGAATCGTCCTGATGAACACCAGAGAAAAGATAACCTGGAAACAGAGACAGAAGAAATCGAAGAGGAAGATGTCGGTGTTATTTCTGAACATCCTTTGATTTCAGTGGACCCATCACGTGTGATTAATGAAATGACCACTATTACTAGTGAGGTCACGTTACACGTGGGCCGCCGGAAGTCCGTGCGAACGTTAACTATCACAACTACTATCCAACGCACGCTAGAACCTTCTGAATTGACACCCATTGGCCTAACTGACAACTCCAAGGTAGACAATGACTTTCTGCCATCGCTCAGTTCATCTTACCACGTGATTTCACGAACCTATTCTACAACTGAGCACAGTTGGCGCACCTCGTTAGTTCCTATTGAAGATGGAGAGACTAAAATCATGCATACAGTCACTGAAAGTTTCATCATCCGGAAGATGATCACGGCGTATCGCACCGTACCAGCTGATGACCTCTTACTAAATGAAACTTTGGAATCAGATTTGGAAATCCCTTTCGGTGACAATTTGGAAGATGATCTAAGAGACGAAACGTTTACATCCCAGTCAACAGTCCAACAACAAACACCACCTCCAAAGTCTCTTCAGCTTCAGAATTCCAACTTGGATCCCTCAATGTTGTCACTCTCAAGTCCAGGAAACCTCCCTCTACAAATGGCCAATCCTTTGCTGTCACTAGGAGCTGCTCTGAATAGAAACCCCCTTGCTGCTGTATACTTAGGCTTACAACAGTTGAACCGTCAGGCGACTCTATATTCCACTGTTACCAAGACGACGTCTTACGTAACTACCGCTACCGTGTACAGCACGAAAGTGGTTAAATTCTACGATGGTCGGAACACTCGTTCACGGACACTGTCCGAATCTCTGTCCACTACAGTTCGTACGGTCACGACGCATAGTACTACCTTACAACCCGTAATCAACACCCAAGCATCCCAGCTACAACAACAGTTACAGGATTTGATTCGCACCCAACTCCAACCACCTGGTCCACCACAATATAACACTGTAACGTCATCGTACACAACTGTTACCATGGCCACTAGTACAAGCACACATATATACACACTTACTTACAACGCTTTCAGCACCAAATATCGTACCGTTACTAGCACCAGTTTGTATCTAACCACCATTTCAACTTACAGCACTTCGGAAGTGCCAATTCTTGCTACAGCGCCACCTGGTAGTGGTTATCAATTTTATGGATAGACTCTCGAAGCACTTTTTTTTTTTTTTAGCTGTTCAAAATAATTTGATTTTGAAGACAAATGTTATAAGTTGCGTGTCAACAATCATGACAGTGTTCCAGACGTTGCACGGGTGTTGAAGTTAACCATTTAACTGACTTTCACAAGACTATTTTGAATAGTGGTTAATACCCGGCATCCTCATCGTGATTTCAAGTTTTTGAAAATGGGACAAAAGGAGTTGGGCAACAATATACATTTTACGGCATAACACAAAGTTCCGGAAATAGTTAAGAGTTGGGCAACAATATACATTTTACGGCATAACAAAAAGTTCCGGAAATAATTAATTTGATATATACGTTAGGTAATGATTCGATGGCTGTTACTTTTATAACACATATTAATTTTCACCAAACAAAAACGTGGTCTTTAGCATCACATACATAAAAAGGTCTTACGTAATATTTATACGTTATGTTACGAGTGTTTCTGTAGTAAGTATTTATATTTTAGGGAGACAGAAACACGACTATTTCTGCAAAGATGTGTTTTGGACAGGGTTTGTTTTTATCTTTGATTTTTTTCTTCTTTTTTTTTGTGCTGTTAGGTATTATTTTAGTGATTGTAAAGTTAAACTTAAGATTAAAGCAATTTTGAATAGAAATAGTATTTTTACTTTCATACTAACTCTGACCTACAAGTATCTGAATGTATAATATTTCAATCAGATCTTCTGGTGCTCTTTTCAAAAGTGTTCAAGTTACTGAGTTGCTTTAATTGTGACTTATCTGTTGATTTGATCATACGTTTTCAACCATGATCATGATGTTATCATCCAAGTCTAATAATTATGAGTTTCTATTTGAATTTCAACAGTTTATATACGTACAATAAAATTAAATGTAACAATCGTTTATTGGTAAAAACCCTCATATACTATGTTAATATAACAATTACATTAGATAACCCAATTTGGGCGCGGTATTTTTACAATATATTTCGTTCTTATGAAACAGAAACTTTTGTTTTAAAGAGAAACAGGATTTATGCAAGTATGTATGTGAAGTTGTCAATCAAATGTTTTTTTGCGACTTAAAATCATTAATATTGAATAAACGTGTTTATAATATTGAATAAACGTGTTTATAATATTGAATAAACGTGTTTATAATATTGAATCACGTGTTTATAATATTGAATCACATGTTTATAATATTGAATCACGTGTTTATAATACTGAATCATGTGTTTATAATACTGAATCGTGTTTATAATATTGAATAAACGTGTTTATAAAACTGAATCGTGTTTATAATATTGAATAAACGTGTTTATAATACTGAATCGTGTTTATAATATTGAATAAACGTGTTTATAATACTGAATCGTGTTTATAATATTGAATAAACGTGTTCGGGAGATCGAATCCTACTAATTCCACAAAAAAACTTCCTGGTTGTGACGCATACAAAAATGTTTGATATAACACCTGACGATGTGAAAATAATAATAATACACACAATAAAAACGAGAATAATAGTCTGACTGATTATACCATTAGTAAAACTAACTCCTCGTCTAAATCACTACGCAAAACTATATTGATAAATTTGTTTTAGCGTTTAGAAACACAGGCAGAAATATATATATAATTAAAATCTTCTCCTCTTGATATATTAAACATTTGGCTTAAACGTTATTTCATAAACACTTATGAGTAGGAATCGTTTATAGTAAACAGGATATAGAGGGCTTATTGATACTTTATATAGAACTGTTTGTATATGTTAATGCCGTGGAAAGTCGATGAACACTCAATCAGGAAAGCGCTGTAGGCGACTCATTGGTCCTTATATATCTGGTTCAGGGTGAATTCCCAACCACTAGTCGTTTTTTTTTTTTTTTTTTTTTTTTTCGTGTATCAATTTCGACCAATCTCTAGTGAAGTGTGAGGGTAAATAGAAATACATTTCTGAGCGCCCCCGGTTGTGTTCGAACCTAAACTTTCAGTTTAAGGTGGAACGTTTACAATCAAAGGTTACTATCATGTTTTGTTTCCCGACAGCTACAGTACATGGGTATTATGACTGGATAATTCCACACGGCTTCACTTCCATACGCCTCTACCTAGAAGGAGTATTTCCCCGTAAAAGTAAAACCTCACATAACAGAGGTTAGGGCAGATACAGGCTTCGAAAACATACCCCAAGCCAAATGTTCTTATTACTAAAGTGAAGGTGATCGATCAGGAAGAAATGTTTCCAAGGACGACATAACCTGGAACTTAGAAAGCGATGTTAACCCTAGAACAATATCAAAATATCACTTGTTGACATTGGATATTTATTACTGATCTCAAGGGCAGTTGGCTTGTTTGATTTTACATGTACGGTGTTTGATTTCACAGAAAGATTGCAAGACAGTCAAGGAGGTGTTCATTGTCCCAGGAAACTAGCGGTTTCGCTGACAATGAAGGTCGATTTTGAATTAAAACAGAATCTAATGCGCTGTGTTGTTATGGTTCTGTATAGGACTGTATAAAATAGTCTCTATCGTCAGATGGAATAAATCAAGGTACAAACAAATCCAAAAATGGGATATAGAGCTTAAGGTTTGTTTGTTTTGAATTTCGTGGCAAAGCTACACGAGGGCTATCTGCGCTAGCCGTCCCTAATTTAGAAGTGTAAGACTAGAGGGAAAGCAGCTAGTCACCACCACCCAACGCCAACTCTTGGGCTACTCTTTTACCAACGAATAGTGGGATTGATCGTCACATTATAATGCCCCCACGGATGAAAGGGCGAGCATGTTTGGTGTGACGGGGATTCGAACCCGCGACCCTCAGATCGCGAGTCGAGTGCCTTAACCACCTTGGCCATGCCGGGCCCCCAGGCTAGGGAATACCTCCTCAACATAACTATGTATGTGCATTTATTAGTATAAAATTACTGACGAGCGACGTTTAATACAATAATTTTATACCTCAAACAAATACAACTATCAAGCGTGTGTAAGTAGCAAAAAGTGGGAGTTACAAGTAATTATGACTATTACCACCTTATGAGTATCTCTTTGAGCACTGTATTCAAATAACGTGAATAATAATAATACAACATTACATTAACTTATTTTA
>NW_013670340.1:0-7879 GCF_000517525.1 Limulus polyphemus
CCACATGTACCACAGACTTCTACATAGGAACCTTATCCTCTATTTTTATTACTCCACATGTAACACAGACTTCTATGTAGAAACCTTATCTTCTATATTGTTATATCACGTATAACACAGACTTTTGAATTTTATCTCAGTGGCATCTTATACAACACATGAGCTAATCGGCTAGATCAGAGACTTCTAAGGCTAAACCTGGACTGTTGATCAGAATTCGTGCAGTCATTATACAGCACTCGTTATATACGATGCTACTTGTACTGGAACATCGGGAGATTCTGGCACAGTATCCACTAGGTCTCATCGCGGTTGCAAATAAGGTCACTATTGCTGTTGTTTTATCTAACATTACCGGTTCTTCTTGATGTCTTTCGGGCATTTACGATCTTTTCCAGTTGTGTTGGACGAAGTTTCATGTTTTTCTGCCAAATCTATCTCATGAAAACAGATTCCGAAAGGCTGTCCAACATGGTTAGGGAAGGCAGTACAGAAAACACGCCTGAAGAAGAAGCTATTTTCTTGAAAGTATCTACATATATGGGTGGTTGTTTTTTATATGTTTTTATCACAGTCGTTTCGGTTCTACTGCGAGTCCTTTACGTTCTTCCATTTAATATCAGCTGTTCTAATGTACTATCAATATCCGACAATCCAGTGTTCTAGTCATGTCTGAAATCCAAATATTTTACTAATATCTAAAATCCCAACATTTACCTAATATCCCCAATCTTAGCATTTTACTGAAGTCTATAATCCTGACAATCCAACATTTTTATCTAATATTTAAAGTTACGAAAACTTGCAGTCTAAAATCTCAACAATAAACCGATAAGTAAAATCCTAACATTCGACTATGTTTAAGTTATTCTTTTTTATTTATTTATCGATGCAAACTTTCTACATTTTGAATTTATATTGATATATTTACTTTTTATACACAGACTTTCAGTAAATTCTTATTTTCAATTTCTAGTTTTTGTATTTTTAAAGGGCTCTATATTTACTATATATGTATTGAGGTGTTACACTACGAGTTATTTTCTAAACGTATATGGTGTAACGAAAGAACGTTCTTCCAAACAATTTTTCAGAGTTTGTTTCTTGCTAGGCGCAGAGCTACACAATGGGCCATTTGTGCTCTATCCACCGTGGGTATCGAAACCCGGTTTTTAGCATTATAAGCCCTCAGATTTATCGCTGGGCTATCAGGGAGCTTTTCAAATAGTTCGATAATAATATGTCATTGATATACCGTTTAATCTCACGTAATAAGAAGAGCGATTTGTTGTCAGATAATTAGTTTCCTGAGTAATCATAGTCTTTAAACTCACATTTGGTCAGCAGACGACATTTCGTCTTTTTATTTTTTGTTCTATCATTCTGAAATGTCAGCCCAAATTGATTCAATATTTTATCCACTCGTTTTCCCCGTTTCCGTATCGATCCATAATTCATCCCATCTCTCTGTTTTCTGAACACACAGCTAGGACTAACATCCCAGTATGATTTATTACCAAAAACGTTCGATTTTCAGCTCACTGAGATAAAAGGTTCTTGTATTTCCTTTAAACAAAAAGTGTTTTCAAAGGTATATATTTCTCTCCCTTTGGGGCCTGGCATTGCCTGATGGTTAAGGCGCTCGACCCACAATCTGAGAGTCGCGAGTTCGAATACTCGTTGCCGAACATGCTCGATCTTTCAGCCATGGCGGCGTCATAATGTGATGGTCAATCCCACTATTCGTTGGTAAAAGAGTAGCCCAGCAGTTGGAGAGGGTATTGTTGACTAACTGCCTTGCCTCTAGTCTACCACTGCTAAATTAGGGACGGTTAGCTCAGATAACCCTCGTGTAACTTTACTCGAAATTAAAACCAAACTCTCCTTCAGTTATTTTCTCTTTTAAATGTAGAATTTATGCCAGTTTGGTCATAAAAGATGAAATATAAAGCTAAAACATAGCTTTATTTTGAATATTTTAAAAAAGTAAAGAAGTCTTACCTATCTGAAGAAGTGTGTAAATAATTGGCATAACATTTTTCTGTGGCCCGGCATGGCCAGGTGGTTAGGGCGCTCGACTCCCAATCTGAAGGTCGCGCGTCCGAATCCCCGTCCCGCCAAACATGCTTGCCCTTTCAGCCGTGGGGGCGTTATAACGTGACGGTTAATCCCACTATTGGTTGGTAAAAGTGGGTGGTGATGACTAGCTGCCTTCCCTCTAGTCTTACACTGCTAAATTAGGGACGGCTAGCGCAGATAGCCCTCGTGTAGCTTTGCGCGAAATTCAAAACAAACATTTTTCTGTTCTTAAAATAATTTATTTTACACCCACCAGATTTTTTACTTCGTGATCAATGTACATATTCTTTCTCAGTTCTTTAAAATTTTTACTTGTTTATTTTTTACTGCTGTTTTCGTAACTTCTGTTCTGCTTTTATTAATTTCGACATGTTTGTTGAAACATTTTTTGAAACAATAAAGAAATCCAATTATCGGAGAAGCATTCCACTTGTTAGTTGTAGGTACAATGGAGAAAATCCTACATCACATTATTTTGTTAAACAACTTTCAACTAGCAGGGGAACGCGAGGTGTGTTTGTGAAAGAACACTTTCGGATCACAAATAAACACTTAATTTTATGAGCCGCCATATTTAGTTGCAGGTTAATAGGAAAACCAATTTCCTCACAAGTATCGTATAGGGTTATCTGCAATAACAGCAGAATCCAAAATAGGCAAAATTACGAGACTTGGTGTGATTAATGGCGTTCGAACTGGGTGTTTGTTTCATGTGAAAGTGAATAAACTGGATAAATTTTTGATAAAACAAACAAAAATCTTTATTCAGAAAAAGAAAACTTAAAACACGTAACCACGTGCGACAACAGATAGTCCTAAATCCAAATTATACAACGATTAGTTTGAAGCCTTCTTTTTTGACAAGATAGGTTACCTGAACACTAAACCTTTAAAAGGCCTTCTTTCTGCAATGCAAAAATTGGGAGTGAACTGATACAAAGAAAGGTTTTGATTCCAAAGAGCAACTCGCTTTCTTTGTCCAGCGGATAATGTCATCTCGTGACTTCAATGATCAACTGTCAGATTCAGCTGACTTCATACTTCGACCAGCAAATAATATTTTAGTTCTAACTAGTTTTAACCCAGAAATATCTTTGGGTCAGTAGACGTCATCTAACAAAGGAATTAAGCGTTTAGTTAGCTAGAACAAGGTTGTTGCACCATTTATTGCCTTCGTGACAGGGCGGAAACTTAATAATCAATAATGTAGAAAAATAATTATATCACTGCAGATGGTAGGAGAACGTGGTATGCCTGCATACCACACGATGAGTAGGTATAACACTGTTTTATATCCTACTGACAAGGTCTTACTGTAAAACCACATTCTGGCCAGAATAAACCCTTCGTATTTTCATTTACGTACGGGCAACTAAATATGTCTCAGAAGGCTGTGGCCGTTTGTTCACACGTACATGCTCCCAGCCAGTTCGATACAGGGCTAAACTGAAAGATTTAAATGAGGTATATCTGTTTTATATCATACGGAAGTTGAATACGTCATGTTAAATACGTCCGGTTATATCCTTTCTGACGACTGTGCATATTGGTAATAGCCCTGTAGCGCAGTTTCCATCGCAAAAGGTTTTTATTTTCAAAGAACACTTCCCTATATGCGCTAGCCGTCCCTAATTTAGAATTAATAGACTAAAGGGAAGGCAGCGAATCAACACCAGCTACCGCTACTCTTTCAACAACGAAAAGTAGGATTGACTGTGAATTATAACGCCCCCACGGCTGAAAGTGCGAGCATGTTCGATGAAGGAGTTCGAACCCACGCCCGAACCACCTGCCCATGTCTTGTGGTGATTACGGTTCCATCATATTTATTGTTCAAAATATCCTTGACAGTCTTGAAGTATTTTTGTGTTTTTCACTAAAAGTATCAAAGTAAGCAAGAAAAACAAAATACTTTTCTGTAATTATAATTATGCGTCAAAGTTAATATTCCTGATTTGTAAAAGCAGTCTATAATGCTTGAATATTAGAGTGGTGTAATTTTTACTTTTCTTATACCTTGGTTTTATTCTCGCATAAAAGGGAATTTCTTACTTAAAACACAACGAAGTCTGATAATTTAGCATCACTCCCATCTATGCGTGAAAAAACAGAAACAAAAAGGATTTATTTTAACTCTCGTATTAGAATGGCAATACTTACTATTTACTTGCTTTGGTAGACCATGGTTTTGGTTGTTCACATAAATCGAGTTAACAATGAAAAAAACTTGTTGTGTCATCAGTGTTGAATTCAGGTGGAGTGCTTCCCCCTGAAGTACAATATTTTTCACTTTGTCGAATTTGAATTGTAACTCATTCTACCCAGCTTCACATTCCCTCATCCTCCAGGTAGAAAAATCTGGATTCAACACTGGTAACGTCTTCAAATGTAAACAGTGGAATTCATATACAGGATAAACTTCGCATAGGTCAACGAAACATGCCATTTTGAAAAAGAAAACAACAACTAACACACAGCTTACACAATAGAAAGTTGCATTAAGGCCAGTTCTACGCTGAAATGTTACACCTTTCTAGGACTATAGAAAGGCTCTAATCCTGTGAAGGTTTTATATTTCAAAATCAAAACACATTAGTGATAGTGGTATAATAACACCTTCTCTAACTCGTCTGTTTTATTTACACTCTCAGAAACCCACAAATGGGTGGAAGCCTGGGGCTCGTGCCCCACGGGCCCGTGCGTTAACCCAGCCTGCGGATATCAGTTGTTGTCATGGTTAGTGGACCATGTGATCGTGCCAGTCTAATTACTAATTAGTTTCTGTTTTATTATTATTGTTATTACTAGATGCAAACTACAATAGTTTATGGTCCACCTTTCTATCGAGAATACCAAGGATCGAACCCCGGTCTTCCTCGTCATCATAGAAACAGAATTTTCGCTTCCCTGAAAACGAGGGGGGGGGGATATGAGGAGGGCCAAGTGTTCGCATTTGGTTACGGAGAAGGGAGAATCGCGCTTTATGGCAGAGTGTGCGTTATAAGAGTGATTGTCAAATCCTACTATTTGATTATATTGGATGAAGAGTTGGCGGAGGGTAAGGGCATTTCCCATGGGCACCACACTCCCTTCCCTCTAATCTGGCAGCTTAAAATTATATTTTCATGAATAAAAAGTGTATTTAAACGATTAGTTTTGCATTATTGCACTATTGGCTCTACCCTAATCGTTCGCGCCCCCCTAGAAATCGTTTGCGTCGTCCTGGGGGAGCGTACCCCACATGTTGGGAAGGAAAGAAACTCGCATCAAATTTAATGTTTTCTCATGTTGAACCAGTGAATAGAAAGTTAGTGTGATAAAGTTAGTTGCAGCATGTAGTCTTGAAGTGATTAATAAAAAAAAACGGGGCCCGGCATGGCCAGGTGGTTAGGGCGCTCGACTCTCAATCTGAGGGTTGCGGGTTCGAATCCCCGTCACACCAAACATGCTCGCCCTTTCAGCCGTCGGGGCGTTATTATGTGACGGTCAATCCCACTATTCGTTGGTAAACAAGTAGCTTAATAGTTGGCGGTGAATGGTGATGACTAGCTGACTTCCCTCTAGTCGTTCACTGCTAAATTAGGGAAGGCTAGCGCAGGTAGCCCTTGTGTAGCTTTGCGCGAAATTCAAAACAAACAAATATATTAAAAAATGTCGATGAATGATATTACGTCTATAAGTTATAACTTTTTTTTTAAATTTACTTACAAGATATTTGCTTACACAGAACCTTATCGAGACAAATAACAACGTCATTTCCTTGGTGATTTCTCAGCCAGGTTTATTTAGTTCTAGTTTATCACCTTCAACTACACCTGAACTTGTGGTGACATTCTGAGATCGCTGCTTGTATCATATTGCCCAATGTGATAGTGGATAATGATAATAATTACGCATGACAGGTGACCAGTGAGTTTTCTGTCTTGTCTCTGATTTCAGTTCTATTCCTTGATGATCCCACACATGCGCTGTGTGTAACATTCAAATTTCATGTCAACCGAGCGAAGGTATAAGTTACTTGTTATCTATAATACTTAAATTTCACTGGCATCTTTACATACTTTCCGATAAAGTAAAGGTTCTTGTTCTTATTGTAAAATTGGAGTTTACTCTTAATAAGTTTATTACTTTTTATTACTTAAAATTGTTTATATAAATATCCAAATAAAAAATAAACCCTGTTTTAACTAAATATAAACTCAGTTGCAGCTCCAATTTACCAGTGTGGTCTTCCACAGAATCTTAAACAACTATTATTTTTTAAAATTTCCTTTGAACAATGTGTGTCTGTTCCAGTAGCTATTACGATTGCTAATACAATTTCTAGGGAATTCTTCTAACTGTTTATTTAAATATGTAGATGATTAAACATTTTATTTTTAGAAACACTTATAATCGTTAACCATTAGAACTGCTTTTCAAGCATTTCTATTCATAGAGGAAGTATATTTGTTTGTTTTAGAATTTTACGTAAAGTTACACAAGGGTAATCTGATCATAGGCGTTTCCTTATGACGAACTAATAAACTAGAGGGAAAGTAGCTAGTCAACAGCACCCATCACCAACTCTTGTATGACCAATAGTGGAATTTGATTCTCACTCTTAAAGTATATCCCTTACCCCAAATTGAAGACCGCATTTTTCCGACAACGAGTCACGAACCATGAATATTCTGGTTTGAAGTCTAGGCATGTTAAACACGACAAGTAAAATGGGTTTACAGAAAATATGAAAACCGATTTGATTATCTTTCGATCTTGGATACTGAATCGATGTATTTGCAATAGCAGGTGGACAAAAATTCCTTTAGCAAATCTTAAGCATCTCTCTTCAATCAGATGTTACATTTTGATGTTTGAGGGAGGGAAGCTAAAACCTTGGTGTTTTATTTTGTTAATCACATTTATCTATACGTTGAGTACGTTATATTAACACAATTTTTAAGGCCTCATCTCGTTGTTCTAGTCCATGACACCACACCCAGTCATGCTCTGTCTGACGGCTATAATCTTGAAAATAACATAGAAGCGTAATTGGCATTGAAAAACGGTCCGTTGTAAGGATCCCCGCATGCTTTCCATAAGTCATCTAGTGTACGAGGACAACAACTTCCCATGATCAATTCACAGGTTATCTCATCATAATTTCTGATCAAGATGCTTCATGTTCACCTTTATAGGGACAGTGTTTCCATCCATGTTTTGAACGCATGGTTTGAAAAAACTCCCACGGCTACCACAATTCTTGGATCTCAGCCTGATTGAACACTTGTGGGACGAACTTAAATGTCGCATTTACCGTCATAATCCTCTGCCTACCCCACCCCATGAATTGCGAACAGTATTAATAATTGATTGAAGGAAACTCCCTTGGGGCACATTCCAGCTTCTTGTGGATCCTATGCCACGTGGTATCATGGCTGTTATTATTAAGCATAGATTATAATAAAGTGGCCAGCCAGTGTGTCTGTTTAGTTTTATATGTAATTACTGTTCACTGTTATTTGTTTGTTTGTTTGTTTTGAATTTCGCGCAAAGCTACCCGAGGGCTATCTGCGCTAGCCGTCCCTAATTTAGCAATGTAAGACTAGAGGGAAGGCAGCTAGTCATCACCACCCACCGCCAACTCTTGGGCTACTCTTTTACCAACGAATAGTGGGATTGACCGTCACATTATAACGCCCCCACGGCTGAAAAGGCGAGCATGTTTGATGGGATGGGGATGCGAACCCGCGACCCGCAGATTGCGAGTCGAGCGTCCTAACCACCTGGCCATGCCGGGCCTCACTGTTATTATGCG
>NW_013670340.1:8611-10654 GCF_000517525.1 Limulus polyphemus
AACTGGTCCTCGGACAGTGACTGGCAGCGGAGTGTAGGGGTTCCAGTTTTTTACTACTTTTCCCCCAACTGGTCCTCGGACAGTGACTGGCAGCGGAGTGTAGGGGTTCCAGTTTTTTACTACTTTTCCCACAACTGGTCCTCGGACAGTGACCGGTAGCGGAGTGTAGGGGTTCCAGTTTTTTACTACTTTTCCCACAACTGGTCCTTGGACAGTGACCGGCAGCGGAGGGTAGGGGTTCCAGTTTTTTACTACTTTTCCCACAACTGGTCCTCGGACAGTGACCGGCAGCGGAGTGTAGGGGTTCCAGTTTTTAAACACCCCTTACTCTTCTCCTTCCTTAATTTTAAGTTAATTTCTCTTCTGTATTAACTGACTTTGCAAGACTTCTGGAGAAACGGCATATCCCCAACGCTATGACCGATATATCTGTCTCTAAAGCTGCAACATTTCTATTTTACATTTGACAACTCTAATGGAATATTTTGGCGTCGATTTTGACTCGTTAATAATTAAATTAATATTTTAGTTTATTTAATTCAACTTATTACAACTGAAAATAAAAAATAAACGTTAAATATGAGTATTTTTAATTTAATTTTTCACGATCATAAAAAATACAGAAGGTTTTAAATTAGAAATGAATAATAGGGAAATAATCGCGCATATGTCAATTCACTTCAAAGTTGTTGTTATATAAAATTTTTGAATTGCATTGTAGCAAACTATATGACTGTTTGTGCAGTGAATTGGCTGAATAGAATGTTTTCATTTTAATTACTGCATATATTTTCGCTCCTAATTGACCATTAGCAGATTTATCGAAATTCTTCTCAATAACTGTAATGGGTTGCTTTGAGAATCGTCTTCCGCCTTCCTCATTAGCGAAAACATTAATTTAAGAAAATCTTTGTAACTATCTAATTTTCAGGCTTATAAGTCAAATGCGTTAATTTTTAGAATAAGACTGCGTTAAAAAAGGGAAAAATTCATATTGTTCATTACTGTGACCAGGTTTAATTTTTTCCCATTAATAACCTTTTTTTTTTTCACGGTTTTCAACTTTTTTTGGGAGATTATTTTATTTCACCTAGCGCAAATTTCAAGTAAAAATTGATTTAGGTTTTTAAACGCAGACCTTTTATTTATTTTATTATAAGTATCTGCTTTTACTGGTCACATGCGCAGTAATTTGTGTAATTTACGTAAGCTTATAATATTATACCACGTATGAAATGAAGAAACATTTTTGTCTGCCAGCAAACAAATAGTGAAAAATTTTCCATTTATAATCGAGAAGTTTTGTACTAACTAAAAACTGGCGAGAAATAATTTATGAAAACGCCAGAAATTGTATACTTCTTCATCAATAACACATTGTTGACATAGGGGCTAACTTGAGGGGTTTCTGGTTTAGGCTTAACGCACATAGTTCGCCTTGCAGCTTGACGGCTAAACTAACAAATATGTAAAATCACATGTGTACGAGTGAGAATAAGTTTCAGCAGTTAAGTTTCAAATTAATTCTTTCAAAATGACGTAACGAAAGTTGGTTTGGTAAACACCAAACTTGGGTTTTGTTCCAAACTTCAACACCGGCATACCCGACATAGTTTGGTGGTCAGGGAGCTCGACTCGCAATATGCGGGTCGCGGGTTCGAATCCCATAACCTAACTAGCTCGCCTGTTCAGCCGTGGGGGTGTTATAACGTGACGGTCAATCTCATTTTTTGTTGGTGTTGTTGAATAGCTGCCTTCCCTCTACTCTATCACTTCAAAATTAGGGACGGCTAACGCAGATAGCCTTTTAATAGCTGCGCGAAATTCAACAAACTAAATATCTGTTGTTCGCGGATCTCAGTGTTGAAGGTGGTTCATGAAAAGGTTGTACAATTAGTGAATGGAAGCGGAAGGATAACGTGTAGATCCCATTATTGCCCTTCGAGATAAAATATAAATCGGGTAATTCGTGAACACAAAAGTTTAAAAACAACTGTTCTATAAGAAAAGTAAATCTCGTTATATATATATATATTCTTTATA
>NW_013670340.1:11445-13097 GCF_000517525.1 Limulus polyphemus
GTTTGGCTCTATTATTCTTCTTAGATATGGGCTCACGCTATATCGGAATTACATTGAAAGTACCTTAAAAACGATATTTTTTGGATGATTAGATCACAATAAGTTTATACGTCTGACTTGTTGTTGGTATGTTCAAAGTTATCTCTGTTTTTATAACGTTTACAGATAGCTCAACCGAAAGGACAGAAGCCTAATTTGTAGCTTCGCGTCATATCTTGGAATTTCCACCTGCTAATATATCAAGAATGAAGTACAGTGCTGTTCAAGTATTTACATATTTTCATTTATTTCGCCGATCGGGCGTGGCCTAATGGTTATTTTGAAGTGATGGAGTTAAGGGAAGGCAGCTATTCAATAACACTAACAAAAAATGAGGGTTCATGGTTCGCGTTCCGTTGCTCCTAAAAAAAAAGAGATCGTGCTCAGCATTTCAGGGCTATTTGATTACAGTAGCCAAAGAGTTGGCGGTGGGTGCTGATGACTAGATGCCTTCCCTTTAGTCTGTGAGATCAAAATTAGGGACGACTAGAGCAGGTATAACTTTTGTGTAGCTTATCGCAAATATCTGAAACAGACAGACATACATTTATTTTGCCCTAGCATATTAAGTAAAGTATTGGTCGAAATGCCCCTAGTGGCACAGCGGTATGTCTACGGACTTACAACGCTAGAAACAGGGTTTCGATACCCATGGTGGGCAGAGCACAGATAGCCCCTTGTGTAGTTTTGTGCTTAACTTCAAACAAACAGATTGAAAGTCGGAATTGACGTTTAGCACATACAACCAATACCCATAATCCAGGGGATTCCTTCTTATAGAAGACTCGCATATTTTACCATTTTCTTAAAGAATAATGTTTGAATTTTAGTCGGGATGAGGAATCCGAATATTTATGAAGAACATAAAATCATATGAACTAATGTGGTATCTTCGGCTTTTTCCTTTAGCAGGGGTCGCCATCCTCCACATAGGTTGCTCTCCTCCAATTATCTTTATTCATTGCAAGGTCTTCAGCAATTCCTTTCTCGTTTATGCATTCTATAATCTCATCATCCCAAAGCTTTTCTGGCCTTCCCTGTCTTCTCTTGCCGGCTTCTGGCAGCTCTAACGCTCTCATTATTTCATGTTTTTCTCTTCTCGTCACGTGACCGAACGACCCCCCAGCCTCGCTTCTGTTGGCTTTTCGTGGATTCCACGGACTCTTGTCATTTCTTTACTGGTTCTCTTCTCTTTCAGTGACACTCTCAAGAGACATCTCAGCAACTTCATTTCTGCTCTAATCAACAAGCCTTCTTTCTTCTTTAGAGGCCAAGTCTTGGCACCGTAGAGGAGCACCGGTTTAATAACGGTCTATACACTTTATATCGCACTCTGTCCTTTCCACTTGGTCTATTTAACATAAGCAATCTTTACTGTTCTTCTTTCTAGCACATTCCATTTATTGTTCTTGTCAAATCAAAACAAAATCGTGGCATAACTTTTGGTATAAAAACCCACCAAGGTGAAACCTCGGGGAATTACCTGGGGTGCTCAGAAGCTCGTGCTTCTCTTCGCCCCGGCCCGGCATGGCCAGGTGGTTACGGCACTCGACTCGCAATCTGAGGGTCGCGGGTTCCAATCCCCGTCACACCAAATATGCTCGCCCTTTCAG
>NW_013670340.1:14097-20710 GCF_000517525.1 Limulus polyphemus
TTACACTGCTAAATTAGGGACGGCTAGTGCAGATAGCCCTCGTGTAGCTTTGCGCGAAATAAAAACAAAACTCTTCGCCCCACCCATGCGTGAAGGTGTTTTGGGCTGTATATGGATTCCAGTGAGTTGTGCTTGATAGGAGATGTTATGTTGACATGAAATGTTTGAGAATATTTGAACAAGCATTTTGGGGAGTCATGAAGAGTAGAGACAAAGAAAAAAAGAGGGGGGAGACTTGACGAATTCAATCGGCCTCTGTACTTAGTTTCTCAGACCTCTTCTTCATCTGCTTTCGCTGGTCCAGCAGTACCCCTTATCAACTTTTTCCACGCCCCAGTTCTATGGCATAACACGTGATTCTTTTCCATGTTTGTTTTGTATGTTTTTACGCTAGGGTTGCAACCTTCCTGCTTTCTCAACCAAGCTAGGGACCTGCGGATATAAACAAATATGATATGATACTGATAAATTAATTTTCAGCTACCTTTTGATGTTGGTGTTTTGTGTTAATGTTTGAATTTCTACTTCGAAAACAGGAGTATTTTGTTTCAAGTGTGGTTGAGCCATAAAATAGATTAACAAACTACCTTTCCCTCAAACTAATCATTTTATTGATTTTTATTCTCAGTCAGTTCAATAGTTTTTGTAAGTATTATTTTTAGACAAGTAGCGTAGCAGTAAAATTCACTTCAGTGGTTCAAAGATCTCAAAATTAAATTTTTAAAGTAGAACTGATAATTTAATTAGATAAGCTTTCATTTAAATTTATTTCATTTATTATAATTATGTTATTGGTTTTAGTCCCTGAAAATTAGATGATTTTATACAATAATGTTTTCGACACAAAAATTAATGTTATAAAATAAATTATCTTTATTTGTGTGTATAAATGCTTTTATTTTAAGTAATGAGATGTAATTCAATTCTCTACAAATCTGTATAGCACTAATGAGTTTTATTCTGAATTAAACAGATCAAATGGTAATCGGTGTCACTCTGTATGCCTAACAACAAAGTGGTCGTACTATCTGGCACTGTATAAAGTTATAATTTATCATTTTTCAATTTTTCTTTATTTTGAAAGGAGGTAAAATATTTAAAGAACTCATGAGTAAAAAAAGAAAAAAAATGTGCATTTCTCTAACACATTTATGTTTCCAAGGTTATTTTATTTTTTCTGCCAATTTTTGAATGACATTGATGATTTATTAGATGAAAAATGGTGTATAATTTTAAACTGTGTGGTTTTCTTGATCATTCTTCTTTCTCGAAGTGTTAATATATAGTGTAAATTAAGGGCTCCAAAAAACAAAACATAATGAAAATTGATTGTTGTTAAGCCCATATGTGCAAATTTGTGCTATGCCAATCTCCATAGTTCAGACCTCAGACGAGTAGCTTGCACATTAGCCTTTTTGTCAAGAAGACCCAGGTTCGAATCCTGACCATTACCGTTACAGAAATAGTTTTTCTCAGAACTTACCTGAAGACGACAGCAGATTAGCAGGCGAAACGTATTATATAAAACAGATAATAATAATTATCTACTAATTGACAACTGAAACGTATTAGTTACTAATTAATATTTAGAATTGGGTGATTGTATAGGCTATTAACCATGACAACGATTGATATCTAAATACTTCAATTTTAGTGTTATAAGCTTTCAAAATTTTCAATGAACCACCAAAAGGCAAAAAAGGATCTTCTTTCGGACTTTTTTAAACAGTATTTATATTGTTGTTCGTTTTCATTTACGGTAAGTAAAAACTGGAAAAATGAAAAAGTCAGTATTAACAATCAGAGTTGCTTGCTTGTATATTGTGGAGAAAGATTTCAACTGACGTAAAGTAGTCGGAACTAATAGGTATGAACTACTTAAAAATATTGCAAATATATCTTAAAACACTGCCCCTTTCCTGAATCGTGAAGTCCACCCCCCTCACCCATATACTTGTTATAGAAACGCCGCTCGCTCATCGTCGCGTTTTCTTTTTTTCCATTACGAACGTGCCTTAATCGGCTGACTTGAAAATACTGTCAGTTGGTAACCAACGTCGTGGCTTGATATTTCACTCTGTGGTATATTTCTAACATCAGCTTTGGCTGTGGTGGTTAACTAACCCCTTCCTATTAACCACCAACTCTTTCCTACGGAAATTCGGATGGATACCATTTGTTATGGTAGGAGATTTTAATGTTGAAATTTTAAATGACCAGGAACAGCATGTTAGTGATCTGTATGATTGAGTATATTGTAATCAAAGTAACATTATAACCAATTTTAATTTACCAGAAAGACTAACAAAAATGCAATACATTAATTGATTCTGTTATCTCTAATTTTGAAATGGAGGTTGCATGGTTATAAATTACATATGATTATCCTATTTCTGTATAATTAGTTCTGGACGTATCCGAGATGGGAAACAAATAACAAATCAATGGAATGAATATAAATAAATTAGACAATAAATTAAATATAATTAATTGGGATACTTCATATGGTATAAATGATGTATATGAAATTGATGGATATTTTAAAAAAGTTTTCTGGAGTTATTAACAATAGCTGCTTGCCTTTAATAACAAGGAACATTACATCAAAAATAGAAACCAGGTTTCGATACCCGTGGTGGGCAGAGCACAGATAGCCCATTGTGTAGCTTTGTGCATAACTTCAAACAAACAAACAAATACATCAAAAAATATTAGAATAAAAAATAAATAAACATTTGGTAAGCAATTATATAGAAAATAAGAATAAAAACGTAATTGGTTTTTAATCCCAGATTATCTGGTAATAATGATGATAGAAATAAGTACAATGTGTTTATAATTGAATTATTAGTGTATATTAGAAATATCAAGAAAAGTTATGATGGTATTTTACTTACACATGATGATGTAAATGTATTAATGATTTATTATTGAATAAATCATCAAAAAACAATCTACTGGCCATATAATTGTTAGTAATGTTACAATAACAGATTCATTGAGCAAAGCAAATGAATTTAATGTTGTTATTTTTTATAAATGGAACTGGTGAAATTTATTAATCACAAGAATAATAAATGTGATAATTTAAAAGATGATTTGATAGGTATATTTGTTAAACAAATAACTAACGTTGTAAAAAAATTCAAAATACTAAAGCAGTTGGATTGGACAATATTCCTTTTACAAAAGCAATCCTTGAGTTTATTGCTGTTTCATTGCAATACGTATTTAATTTGAGTATTAAAAAAGAAATATTTCCAGATTTTTTTGAAAAATAGCAGAAATAATAAACAATTTTAAAAGGAAGATAAAATACAAATTAATAATTATGGACAAATAACTATATTTTAAGCATATTGTCAAAAATATTAGGAGAATCAGTTTTTAGTAGACTTTGGGATTTTGATAAGAAATTTGACTTATTCTCTGAATATCAGTATTGTTTTCATAACAACATCCATTCTCATGATACAAGAATTAACGCTGATTTACAAATGTGGCCTTTTAAATAATCAATAGCTCTATGTTCAATGACTTATATAGTAACAATTTGAAATGCAGTACCCAATGATATAAGAGAAATGAACTATTCAGAAAGTCTAAGATTTCTTCCAAAAATTATGAAATAAATTTATGATTTACTTAATTATTTTCATAGTTAATTAAAAAGTAAATATGAAACTATTATCGGTTAGTTGTTTCAACTATACTGAATGCTGTGATATTTTTGTGTACTTATATGTGTGTGTTAGTTTTATCTTTTAATACTTAATATATGGTCCCTTTTAGAGGTGACATGCTTTGTATAAGCATTCTCATTTTTGCCTTTTTTTCATACATTACATTGATTATACTTAAAGTTTACTACTTAGTCTAAAAATATTGTATTATCTAGTATGTGAATTGAATTAAAAAAAACAGAAATTCATCAAATACGCTAATGCTATCAAGCCTGGTATTCAAAACACTTGGCCTTAAATTAATTTATTCTTTTTAGAGAGATGAGACTCTTAGCTGCGAGAAACCATTGATTGCATTAGTTTAAGTACGTCGTAATATCTTGACTTCTTATAACGCTAAAAACCGGGTTTTGATACCTGTGTTGGTCGTGGCAAAGATAACACATTGCGCAGCTTTGTGCTTAACTACAAATAAACAAGTACATTGTAAACAGTGTTAGACTCGAGGGTGGACACTCGCGATCTTTGAGGAAACGCCATTTTTCATATTCCTATCTGCATTGTTATCTGTCTTTAACAATAGTTTTGAAAGATTTCAACTTCGTTGTTTTATTTCCATGTTGGGTAACCTTATACTGATCACTCACTGTAGGAGTCTAACCCTGATCATAAACGTAGGACAAACAAATTCAACCAGGTAGAGGTAACGGAAATGAGTTGGTGATAAAGTATGTTGTTGTTTTCTTAAATATGGCACATGAAGTTGCTATCAATGAGATTTAAGCTCTTCTGATGAACTGGGTGTAAACTCTTCTGAGGGTTTATCAGAATGATGTTCCATGTCCTGCGCTGGAACTACACTCCTCATTACCGATCATTCTCAGTCTGACGGCCACGATTATGCGCTGTTGTCCGACTCAGCAATTCTAGTTTCTGCGAAGGTCAGTGAGGTCAACCTTACACATCACATCTTTGCAAATTTGCCATGGCTTCCAAGACCAAGTTTAAACAGATTAAAAGTACAGAAGTCTGCTGGATCTGCATTGGGTGACTCGACAGGAACGTAGTCAAATGGGAATGCTGCGATTTAATTCGACATTTTCAGAACCCTGAACAAAAATAAAAAAAATAAAAATAAAAAAAAAGAAGAAAGAAACGCAGCTATATTGCACTAAAGAACTGACAACGGAAATATGGTAATAATTGGTATTAGGAGAGAAATGGTAAAAAAAGGAGATTTTGTTTAAATGACCTACGTCATCAATGTTAACCATGTTTTTTGTTGTTGTTTTTTCTACAATTATTTTAGGTTTTTTTTTCAGGAAATATATTTTAAGTTTTCTTCTCTAGAGTTCTGTTTTTTTATAAACTATTTTATTTCCATCTTTCGTTTTGTTAAGAATAGCTATATACAGAGTCGGCACCAAGCACTTCCCGAAGAAAGGGCTGAGATTGGCTAGACAACAAACTGTATCTAGTAGACACACGTATTGTTTTATTTAGGACCAGCTTTAACAGTAAACATTATTCAGTGAGCGTGGAAGCTACAGTGGAGTTACATTTTCGGATTAGCTTCAGCCAGAGCAAACCCCCTTTTACCGAGCTTCTGACTATATATCTTCTCAGCTATAGACAGTGAATATTCGGTAGTTTAAGTAAGAGACGTTGTGGGTTGAATCAACGAACAATGTTCCAGTAAGAGACGCTGTGGGTTGAATCAACGAACAATGTTCCAGTAAGAGACGTTTGGGTTGAATCACCTAATAATGTTCCAGTAAGAAACGTTGTGGGTTGAATCAACTAACAGTGTTCCAGTAAGATACTTTGTGGGTTGAATCAACTAATAATGTTCCAGTAAGAGACTTTGTGTGTTGAATCAACTAATAATGTTCCAGTAACAGACTTTGTGGGTTGAATCAACTAATAATGTTCCAGTAAGAGACTTTGTAAGTTGAATCAACTAACAGTGTTCCAGTAAGAGATGTTGTGGGTTGAACCAACTAATAATGTTCCAGTAAGAGACGTTGTGGGTTGAATCAACTACGAATGTTCTAGTAAGAGACGTCGTGGGTTGAATCAACTACGAATGTTCTAGTAAGAGACGTCGTGGGTTGAATCAACTACGAATGTTCTAGTAAGAGACGTAGTGGGTTGAATCAACTAATAATGTTCTAGTAAGAGACGTAGTGGGTTGAATCAACTACGAATATTCTAGTAAGAGGTGTTGTGGGTTGAATAAACTACGAATAATCATATTTTTAATTCCAAATTTAAAATGATTTTACGTGAAAAGCTTAGAGTAGAGATAGACAGAGTGTCCGGAACGCTAAGTTAGTCTTACTTTCGAAGCCACTTCTTTCAACAGAACCCTATTTAATTGTCTTATATACACGCTTCAGTTTGCACTCTCAACCTCTCTCTGGCTTCACATGTTCTTAGGAGGCCTTTCAAGTGACTATCAGTCTCTTTATCCAATTTAACTTGCTATTTCAGCTAAAGAATGAATATGTTCTAGCACTACGCTATATATATTTCAAAGTTAAAAACTGGAATACCTATTTCCATAATATCTCGTAAGGTAACGCGAGACTTTCCTACAGTATTTGTCATTGATTGATGGAATGGAAACTCCTCTTGATAAGTGGTATGTTTTGGCAGCATTGGGTTAACGTGTTCTTATATAAAATCACAAGTTTATGGATAGTCTATATTTGGCTAGAAAGAGTACGTTTGTTTGTTTGTTTTTGAATTTCGCGCAAAGCTACACGAGGGCTATCTGCGCTAGCCATCCCTAATTTAGCAGTGTAAGATTAGAGGGAAGGCAGCTAGTCATCACCACCCACCGTCAACTCTTGGGCTACTCTTTTTACCAATATAATGCCCCCACGGCTGAAAGGGCAAGCATGTTTGGTGTAACAGGGATTCGAACC
>NW_013670340.1:20794-24842 GCF_000517525.1 Limulus polyphemus
CCTGAAAGAGTACGTAACAACATGGTAATCGTGATTAAGAAATACAGTTTCTTGTAAAGCGACAAAAGAAATTGATTGTGTTTTTTATTCTCTTTGTTTGACACTTTGAAACCAATACTGAAATATTTTCAAATACAGCGATTATTGAATTTAGTATTAGAGAAACACAAAGAGTCTGCAGATTAAAGACTACGGTAAAAAATAGTGTGAAAGAAGGGTTTTCATGGGGTACTCCCATTTTCCCTCTGAACAAATTCTAAGGCATTTTCATTTATTGATCCCAGCCAAGTCATTGGATTTATAGATCCCCGCCAACCTGTGATCCTGACTACAGGCCATTTGTCTTTGTCGAAATTCGGGATATAAGCCTCGGCCTTCACTTTGCCATCTCTGCCTTTCCCAGTTCTCCCTGAAAATTTTAAATCACGATTAAAATCTTAAAGCCCTTCCAAATTTAACAATCTCAGCCTACAAACTATTAATCAGAAACCCCTTCCAAATTTAACAATCTCAGCCTACAAACTATAAATCTTAAAGCCCTTCCAAATTTAACAATCTCAGCCTACAAACTATTAATCAGAAACCCCTTCCAAATTTAACAATCTCAGTCTACAAACTATAAATCTTAAAGCCCTTCCAAATTTAACAATCTCAGCCTACAAACTATTAATCAGAAACCCCTGGTTAATACAGTCATTAAAAGCCCACTCTAGATAAACATTATCATCACGAGCGGGGCAAAGGGGAATACTAATATCCCTGAACAACCGAATTGAGAAAGTTTTCTTTACTTTTAAAACTAAACATCTACCATGAATAAATAAAATAAAGCAACGCCACTTTCGGGGCCAAACGGGAAAACGGAACAGGTGGTGTAGGACTGGTCCGAGGGGTCTTTTACCCCGCCGAAGTGACCCAGAGATGAAAAAGCTTGAGAATCACTGGGCTAGAAGGAAGGCAGATAATCAACAAAACCGATCGCTAACTCTTCGGTTACTATTGTATGACCAAATAGTGCGATTTAACGGCCACTCTTATAGCGCACTCACCTCCCCATAATGCATATCGTAGCATTTTTGCAGCAACAGGACGCGAAACATGAACCATAGGGTTTCAAAGCCCGGGCAAGCTAACAATTAGGGCACTCCTAGTCCTTCAGTATCTTGCTAATCAAAAGAACGGTACTCACTGAAAGAAAATTCGCGTGTGTTGTTGGTTCTTGTTTACGGAATTCCGATATTCTAATAGTTAATGCGCTTACAGTTTACTTTATGTTAGCGGTTCACATCTTTGGTTTTTTTTGGAAGACCACTATCTATGTTACTTAAATTCGTTTATGTACCAGTACTGTCATCACAAGAACGTTTTACGACGACGATGCACGTGGCAGCGCAAACATGATTACAGAAGTAAAAATTCGCTTTTATAATCAGCTGTTTTGAATGCACAGGACAACTTTACAGTATATATATATATACACACACACTAAAAAAAAAAAAAAAGAATAAAAAAGGACTTAGCCCTCTATCGCTCTCTCTAGTAAATATTTTTGTGATTTTTGTAGAAGTAAAAGCTCACTTTTTATAATTTAATTTCAACTTAGTTTTCTTCAAGATCCAACATCGTTAGCAAGCTATGCAAACTCCACGTGCACGAATAGACTTGCAAACAGAATTGATTCTCTCGGGTCCCTGCTACTGGTCGATACCCCCTTATCCAGCTTTTCAGTGTTATTACATTTCACTATAATGTAATACGCTAGATAGCTAAGGGGCCTTCTTGTTAGTTGCAGACCGTATAAAAATATTAGTAAAATCAAAACAATGTTAACAACTTCGCTCAGTTGTTTACGTGACCGTGAAGTGCCAACATTAAAAGTAGGCTATTTAAAAAAAAAGTCACACAAAATTGGAATTGAGACTCAGATTTTTACATCTCTATTATTAATTATCTTTTTCATTTTCAGGTAAAAAATTGTTTATTATGATCTTATTTCCGTGTAATATGAAGAAAAAAAGAAAATATAGACACCCACAGTTACATATGTCAGCTTGAAGTTTAAAATCTCAAAATATTTCATCAGTGAGTTATCACGGGTGCATGATACATTGAATAGAATGTTATAATTATGTGAATTTGTTGCTATTTAGGGAGTGAACTGAATCACACTTAACGCAGTCACAACAGTGAATTAAGTTCGTGAATGCTTTAATATATAGTGAAGATTAGTCTTATATAAGTCTGATTACACACAGACATATACACAAAATAACAGTTTTATAGCAAACACTACTTCAGATATGAGATTGTATGGTAAAATCATTTTTAAAACTTAATTTTAGATGATCGTTAATTCCGACTGTAGCCTACAATTAATAACCATGTTTTATTGTTTAGCTCAAAGCTACGTTAAGAATTATCCACCACGGGTATCGAAACCCGGTTTCCAGCGTCATAATCTTTCAGACATACCTTTGTACCACTAGAGGGCAGTAACCATGTGTTTCATCCTTTCACTATTGGCAGAATCACTAACACTTATTCAAGTAAAATAGTTACTAAATACGTTATAAGATCATCTAGCAACTTTATTCAAATTTGTTTAACTATTTAAACGTTTAGATTCTGAATCAAAACTTACTCGTATAAAACAAAGTACTTATTATTTTTCCTGTTTTATAAATCGTAAAAATAAAATAAAAATGAGATTTACAAACTACAGCGTTTTTCGATTAAAACATTTAGATTATCCCGAGCACGTTGACATATTTATATAACTGATGTAATATTACTTTCATACATCTAACAGGTAAAACATTATTTACATATACTCAAATAAAAATATACGTATGACGAAGCAGAGCAGTCCTTGTTTTGAATTACTGTAATATTATAGTTAATGTCCGCCAGTGGCAAGTCTGAAGGCTTATAATACTAAAAATAGGGTTTCGATACTCGTGGCTGGCAGAACAAAGATAGCCCATTGTGTAGCTTTGTTTTGAGCAACAAACTATAGTTAATCACCATCGGTAGGTCAGCGTTAAACTTAAAAGTTTACAACGCTAAAATTCAGGGTTCGATCCAGGCAGTAGACACGGAACTTAACAACAAACAAATTCTGGTCAGTAATTGTTCTATTCTTAAAAGTAAAAACGAAAGACAGAATAGTTGTGAACTGGAATTTTGATTAAAAAAACGAAAACTTGTTTATTCAAACCTGAGTAAATATATGTTTTCAAAAAGATATAAAAACCAGGTTTCGATATCCGTAGTGGGAACAGCACAGATAGCCCATTGTGTAACCTTGCGCTTAATAACACGACTAATAACTATTTTTTTAAGAGAGGCTATCTGAAATGAAAATTGGACATTTAGCAAAAACATGCGGGATAATTCCATATAATTAAAATTATCAAATAAGTAAGTTCGTCAAGGATAACAGAAAGGGAGACTTATAAACGAAGCATCAAAGTTTAATTAAAACTATTAGTAAAACACTCAATTCGCTAAACAGAACAAAAGATTAATAAAACAACAGGAATTTCGTAGTATTTAGCCGACAATCTAATTTACTTAAGCGTTTGTTTTCATTTTCATAGAATGAATAGTATTTTTCCTTAGTTTACTAATGGATTTAACGTGATATTCCCGAAAATGTTTTGATGGAGCTCGTGCTGAGCGTTTTTCAAAGGGTTTACTTACGTTTAACAGTAGTTTGAAGTTATCTACGTAATATACCACACTATGATCTTTAGAATATTTTTTCTTTCTTTTTCTGATAATCAGCCAAACTCACAAATGTAATGAAACTGTCATGGCGAAAAGCAGAATAAAAATATTTAATATCCACAAATATTTTATTGGAAAAAAAATAAAAACATATTAACCTTCAAATTGTGTTTACAGCGCTCACTATGGGTGAGGTCCACATATTTCATTAAACAATTAATGCTCGACATGGCCAGGTAGTTAGGGATCTCGACTCGCAATCTGCGGGTCGCGGGCTCGAATCCCCGTTCCACCAAACATGCTCGACCTTTCAGCCGTG
>NW_013670340.1:25814-33210 GCF_000517525.1 Limulus polyphemus
GTTAGTTGAATGTTCAAAGCTTTTTTTGTACAGAAAGGTTTAGGCAGTGTATTGAAATATATCTATATCTATGTAGGCTTTTTTTGTGTGTGGTTCATACCCCATTATTTTCTTATTATTCCATATTATTTATAAGGCTTATATTGTGATATAATGAACTGTTGCACACAGATCAGTATTGGCTAGTCATGCTGATGAATTATATTTTGTTATTGGTCTCTTTGGTTTTCCAGTGTATTGGAATCTACATTCGCAGAAGATATTGTAAAAAGGTGTTTTTGTTCTCCATTACGTCTTTAGATGTGTAATAAGTGTGATCGTATTGTATTGTGGCTTCTGAATACTTTTCTGACCTTATGTTTATTACATATGCTCTGTATGTTTCCACAGAACTTTCAAATGGGAGAATAAGGCTGTGTGTCTGTTATTTTCTCCCTACTTATTATAGGTGCTTATGGCATTTATTTTCTTCTTTTTTCAAGTTTCTAGGTACCCATTATCCAGACTAATTTACAGATAATGTTTATTGGTCTTTGTATAATCACATTGATTTCAACTTTAAATAAAAGTTTGTTCAGTGTAATTATTTTTGAAAATAATTTTATTGATTCGGAAATTCTGACGTTAATACCACGGTTCCCATAGTTGTTTCTACTTCTCTAAGATGGCTAACCTCTAAACTTAGTGTCCTCCTGGTGGCTAACCTAGAAATAAATAAAAATAAGCATTTGGTGCTGAAAATATTCTCAGTCTGAAAATCTTTGATCTAAGCTCAAGAATTATGTAAACATCAATTTAAGAACTATATTGTAATTTTGAAAGACTCATGAAATCATTAAAAATATCGTAACATTGAATCAACTTGGCGACTATGATTATATTCTAAGCACTAATAAGCTGAACAGTCGTCTTTAAACCTAAAATAAATTGATTAATGTTAATTTCATCCGTTATAGATATAAATATGTGTGTATGTGTGTGTGCAATGAATTACAAAGAACCCAACATAAGAATTACAGGCTTATGGGAAAGAATTCATTTAAAACCTCGTTAATCTGATGTTCAAAGGTCGTAAATGTGCCTTTTTTTTACTTAGATAATTCTTACATACAGCAACAGCTAGAAGCTTGTTTCATTTTGGCTTTGTGTCTGTGTCCGCTCCCTAGGGAAGAAGGGGCGAGTCCATTTCAAAGTGTGAATAGATACTTGTAAAAATTTATAACACAAATCTATACGTATAAGTGAAGTTCAAAGTTTTGTACTGTTGTGTCAAGTACACAGTATAAGTATTAAAAATAGTTTTATCATAAACTAGTCATCAGAGGCTTAGCTCCGCCCGGTATAAGTTTTAAAATCTTCAACAACTTTTGATGAGCAAAGTAACCTTGTGTTAGTGAAATTTACCGACTCATAGGAAACCAACAATAAAGATTTTCTTAAGTACTTCTTTGATTATATCTAAATTCTTAAATTGTTTTAAAACACTATTCAGGCCTCTCGGTGGATCAGCGGTAAACTTGAGAGCTTATAACGCTAATCCTTGGGGATCGGTATGAGACACGCAGTAGACATAGCACAGATTGTGTAGTTTTGCTCTTAAACACAAACAAACAAGCATTTTTGAGTGTATAAAAACGTCCGATGAAGTAAGTAAAGTATATAATAATTGAACAAGTGGCTAGTGAAACATTATAACTAAAGTAGTTAACAATTTAACACGTGGTTTATGAAACAATGTAAGTAAAGTATATAGCAAAAACGTGGCTTGTGAAACAACGAGTAACTCAAAAAGTCTCGCTGCTGATTGCCATTACCATCTACTTTGAAAGCACGAGACAAAATTTCATGATGCTAAAAAGACAAATAAATAACTTCAATTTACAGGAAATATGCAAAAGGCGTTTCAGCTGTCTTTGCCCGGCATGGCCAGGTGGTTAGGGCACTCGACTCGCAATCTGCGGGTCGCGGGTTCGAATCCCCGTCCCACCAAACATGCTCGCCTTTTCAGCCGTGGGGGCGTTATAATGTGACAGTCAATCCCACTATTCGTTGGTAAAAGAGTAGCCCAAGAGTTGGCGGTGGGTGGTGATGACTAGCTGCCTTCCCTCTAGTCTTACACTGCTAAATTAGGGACGGCTAGCGCAGATAGCCTCGTGTAGCTTTGCGCGAAATTCAAAACAAACCAAACCAATCTTAAGTTTCCACTTGGATACCAAGCAATCTAATATAAACTAGATATGTAAAAGGAAAACAAAAATCAGGGCACTTGTAAGTATAGGATTACATAGATTAGTTCATAAGTCTATTTTTAGTTAGACCCATAATTTAGTTACCCAAAAAAGTCCGAAATATCAATATAATTCTAAAATTATCAACTTACTCACAATAGCCTGGTGGGAAGTCTACCATTTTTAAGAGTCTGTAAGACCAATGTTAACTGTTACAAATTATAAAATGTTTGAGATTCTTTGATGTAATAGACAGATGCGGAAAGAAACAAAAACAGAAAATATGTTTTGAAGCAGATAATGTTTTAAAACACTGATCACTGCAAATACAAACTAAACAGCGAATCAGAGCATAGATAAATCGATTCTTCGATCTGAGGTGCGTGCTCTCGTTCGCCCAGATTGTTGACGTCACAAGCTTACCTCGTTAAATCTTTCTGAAGTAGCCCATAGAGACACCAATGACGTCAGTCAGTCACTGATTACGTTAGGACTTTCTTGTATTGTGATCCACTGGAAAGCTTGGAAAGTCCGGTATATAAGTCCGAATTCCTTTATTTCGCTATTAAAACAGTTCATCAAAGAACGAATTCTGATCATTTACTTATTAATTTTTTTCTGAAAGACTCGCAGAAATTTTAGAAAAACTAGAGAGGAAAATAAACGTATTTAATTAAAAAATGGCCACGGTAAACCTGAATAAACTGTCAAAGAGTTGAAAATTACATAAAGATTTCATGTGTTTAGAGAAGAAAAAATCTTTAATATCTTATTTCGTTTTTTTCTTAGAAACAAATTCAAAAGCCTTATATTTTTTTATTACT
The DNA here is from genome assembly GCF_000517525.1 of Limulus polyphemus. NCBI lineage: Eukaryota > Metazoa > Arthropoda > Merostomata > Xiphosura > Limulidae > Limulus > Limulus polyphemus. Next base: position 28,867 of record NW_013670340.1, read on the forward strand.
CACTGTAGATGAAAAGTCTTTTTTAGCCATGACTGCAAAAGTAATCCTGAAATTTACTTAGAAGCAGTGTACATTGATAAATTTAATTGTCTACAGAGAAACGTACAATTTTTTTTGGTGCTTCAGCCCCAGGCTAGTATGCATGAGAAACGTACAAATCCGTAGTGAAGTTTTTCTAGTGCTGATGTGTTTTTTTTTATCATTTCACTGCAACAACTAAATGATTACAAAATGTAAATATGTACATTTCTCTATTTATTGGATTACTATCACAGAACTAAAACTAATACGATTTATTACAGAATGCACGTGACACCGACGTAAACACTACGGACAGGTTAACAAGTCAACATATGTGATGTACTGGTATTCCTGACGTACTCAGAATAATATTATATATTCAGAATATAAGTAAGATCTCTAAGAATGTTATCCAGTCTACAATATAATCAGTAGCCTTTACATGTGGGTAGATGGCCAAGGTACTCAACCGGCATAATACAAATACGCTAAAAAAAATCAACAATGACAGAGAGTTTCACTTTAAAAGATGATTGCCACTCACTTTCTAAAATCTAAATCCACTCTGTGTGTTTCTGAGCAGTGTCATCGCTTAGTCGTAATAACTAGTAGTAATTAAAAACAAAATTATAATACTAGTGTAAACAATGTTATCATTACCCCTTAAAGTTAACTTTTTTACAGAAGTGTGGTGTTCCTTTAAAAAGCTTAAGTACAGGGTGAAACAGGAATTATCAGCCAATAGTAGATGAACATTAGATGACTGTAACATGTAGTCAATGTTTTGTACACTATACAATCGGTGTATTTAGGGAGCTAACCCTTATATTATGTATGAAGTGAAAGAGTAAACAAGAGGGAATCCTCAATAGCCGCGGCATTGAAATTCTTTTGAGCAAAATTAGAGTATATTAATCTATAAGACCTCCCCCCCCTTTTTTTTATTAGCTATATTTGTGTGCGCCAGCTATACCAAGCGTGGGGCGCGCGTATACCCCCATTGAATTTTATTACTCATCAGGATCTGTACCAGCCTACCCTCAAATTGATATTCTTTTAGGTAGGATTAGAGTAAATTAATTTATGAGACCTTGGGCTTGATCAAATACATCAATCGAAAGGGTTTGACCCTCTGAGTCCAAAACTGTAATTAGATTTCAAATCGGTCAAGGGATGACGGAGCTATGAGCTAAAAGTTTGTGTTATTAAAAACAACAACAACTCAGAGTCGTTCTATGAACCGTTATGCCGCGGCTAAAAAAATCATTACACATGATATTAAATGTTATTACACACATTTCAATCAGGGGAAGAAAACGTCACAAGACAAGTAATAAAAAAAATGTAATTTTAAAATGATATAGGGATGGCAGTGCCAAAAAGAATGCAAATAGTAACATAGGGATGATACAGTTATACATAAGTTATCACTACATGACTTTCAATATTAACATTTAATGCTACACTGTAAAATGCATAATTGAGTTTAATATTACTGCAGTGGAAGTTATATATTCCTAAACATGCTCGCCCTTTTAGCCGTGGAGGCCTTATAATATGACAGTCAATTCCATCATTTGTTAGTAAAAGAGTAGCCCAAGAGTTGGCGGTGGGTGGTATTAACTAACTGCCTTTCCTCTAGTCTTTCACATCTTTGCGCAAAATTCAGAACAAACCCGTATCAGCACAGGGCTATTATTTGTGAAAATTCACGGTGCCCCGAACTCACAATTTACTCGTCCTGGGCGTCAGGCTAGTGTATTCTTACAGAAAGTGCTTTATTACATCTCAATTTATGACCTTCTGTAAAATCTTCTTCAACTTGAAAGCACGGGTTTTGAGTTTGATGGTTCAAATGTACTTTATTTACAGCTTCCTGGTAGCTCAGCTGAAAGTCGGGGTTCGATCCCTGTCGTGGGAACAGCGCAGACAACTCATTGTGTACGTTTGCGCTTACGAACAAAACAAACAACTATCATACCGATCTTTGTCCCACTGAGTAACAAATGGATTTATTCACATGATCAGAGCCTTTACTTGATTTTGTTTCTTTCCGACCGAATTTCAAGTAACTCTAATTCCCCAACATTATGAAATTTTATTCAATCTAAACAAAAAAAAACACCAGGAGAGAATGGTAAATAAATAATATTAATTTTCTATTGTAGTTTAACCTACTGAACTTTACTTAAACGTAACCAGTTATTTTGTGCTCCGAGTTTGGAAGGTATGGTTAAGTAATAAATGAAAAAATGACTGTTATTACATTCGTTCATTGACGTGTAATTGGTGAAGATAATTTAACACAACTTAGTGAGGAGCATGTTTTATTTTCACTGTCATCTAAACAAAGTACGTTTTTGCTAGAAGAAGGCAAGGATTATTTTAGGATAAAGGATTAGCGACTAAATTCCCAATCCCCATTTCTTTAAAAACAGTCAGTTAAGCCTATATTTATGATTTTTTATATTTCTTGTATATTCAGCTTTTATTGAATGCTTTTAAGTTTCTGAAGTTTTTTACCTCAATGCTGTTGTCAATTTTGTAGTCAGCCATGGACCCATGATGTGAGTCAGTCATGGACCCATGATACGAGTCAGTCATGGACCCATAATATGAGTTGTCATTGAACCATGATATCAGTCAATTATGGACCCATAATTCAAGTTTCAGGGTGGTTTTAAATATTTAAAACCAACTAACTTGTTTCTTTATGGTGTGAAGTAGGCTTTTCTTAGCCCAAACATAACATAAGTTTTTGCCAAAATTTCTTTAACTATTTTTTTTTCTTGGTGTTTTGTTTATTGGTTAAACTTTGGATATCCAACTGATGTACCCGAACAACAATCTTCCTAGTAACTATAGCAACACACTAAACTAAATGCAGTATTTTCCATTCTTCTTCTTTTTTTTTAAAGTTCCCACTGCTTAAGGTACTGCTAATACATTCTCATCATTATGAACACAATAAAAATGCCCTCATTTCCTCAGCCCCTTGAGACTTGTTTGCTGGTGCGAATGCCATGACGAAACGTCGAGAAATTGACCGAGTTGAACAGTATAACTACATTGAAACGTTTAGTGTCAACGCCTGAAGCTTTATGTACATAGTGCTGTGACATTTGGGAAGTCTTTCAAGAGTCAGAATTGATTCGTCCATTATGATGGTAATGAGGATAACTTCATTTGTTAGGATGATGCTTAGATCCATGTTTTATATATATATATATAAGTGTAGATTTACAAAAATCTACTTTTCGACTTGTTTGAAAACTTTACATACCCTTCCTCCTCCTCCCCACCCCCTAGATAGTCACGTGATGGATATAACTTGCAAATAAATTTTGTTCATGTAATATTATTATAAATCTCTCCAAAACAAAAGCTATAAACTACCAAAGTAAAAAAAAATAGGAGCATTTGATTTATGAAAACCATAAAGACGAAACTATCGGGCATAGAAACTATAAGTCAGCTATAGTTATCGTAAAATTTACTTATCTGAGCTATCCAGTACCCCCTGGGCGAACATATGACGTCCGGTTAAGTTACTGTGGTTACTTAATATCTGTAGACTATTTCAAGCTAAACTAATCGAAATAGCTTTAACGTTTATGGAATTTGCACTTTCTTAAAAACTCGACGCATTGTTCTATCTTTGCACGTTTGTTACAATAGTTTTCATTATCATCATTTATACAATTATTTATCTGAATATAGCTTGAATGTAGAAACAAATTATCCAAACATTCTTGCAGTGTGAAAATTTACATTAACTTTAAAAAAGTTCATAATAAACGATGCAGATCATCCGTGCGAATATTTGTCATTTATTTTCATTATGGTATTAAATTAGTTTAGAGTTTGTCGTGTATCAAGACCTATGACGTCACATAATAACTTATGACGCAAAAGAGATCTTTGATCTATATTTCACTTGAGAAATATTCACGTTTGAAATGCACAATTAAAGCTCTTCCGGTATATTTATTTCAAATCTCTAATGATACATGTACATCACAGCAAACAGATATGGTACCATGGCTGTTATGGAGCCCATAAAAACAAAGGATGTTGCGTACGTAAAACCTCCCCTCCATACGCTTAGGCCTGGCATGGCCAGGTGGTTAGGGCGCTCGACTCGCAGTCTGCGGGTCGCGGGTTCGAGTCCCCGTCACACCGAACATGCTCGCTCTTTCAGCCGTGGGGGCGTTATAATGTGACGGCCAATCCCACTATTCGTTGGTAAAAGAGTAGCCCAAGAGTTGGCGGTGGGTGGTGATGACTAGCTGCCTAATTTAGCAGTGTAAGACTAGAGGGAAT
>NW_013670340.1:33944-53029 GCF_000517525.1 Limulus polyphemus
ATATTACTTCACAATAAAACTGGTGTTTATATTTGTGGCAAAGCTGCTTATCTTGAATCGTTAACCTAATGGAAGGTGGACAGCAGCAGTATACAACCTATGCTTTAGTATGTACAAACTGTAATATTACTTCACAATAAAACTGGTGTTTATATTTGTGGCAAAGCTGCTTATCTTGAATCGTTAACCTAAGAAGGCAGACAGCAGCAGTATACAACCTATGCTTTAGTATGTACAAACTGTAATATTACTTCACAGTAGAACTGGTGTTTATATTTGTGGCAAAGCTGCTTATCTTGAATCGTTAACCTAAGAAGGCAGACAGCAGCAGTATACAACCTATGCTTTAGTATGTACTAACTGTAATATTACTTCACAATAGAACTGGTGTTTATATTTGTGGCAAAACGACTTATCTTGAATCGTTAACCTAATGGAAGGTAGACAGCAGCAGTATACAACCTATGCTTTAGTATGTACAAACTGTAATATTACTTCACAATAAAACTGGTGTTTATATTTGTGGCAAAGCGACTTATCTTGAACCGTTAACCTAATGAAAGGCAGACAGCAGCAGTATACAACCTATGCTAAGGGACTGACTGCTATTTTTAAAAATGCACTCACAGCTTGAAGTGCGGATAATATTTTAAGATACTACGTGGATTCTAACCCAAAATCCTCACCTTCAAAATCCAGAGTTCTATCACAGGTTTCCAATAGACTTTCTAATAACTTTAATCACATTCTTCTTTACTGCCCTACGAGTTTCATATTTAAATCCAAGCAACTCTTTAACTCTGCGTTATTTTGCTCATAGTAGGGATAGAACTACAGATTTTAACGTTATAAGTCCTCAAGCTTACCTCTGAGCTACGAGAGAAGTATATACGATTTCTAGGTTTCAACTAAATAACGGCTTGGAATGGCCAGGTGGTTAGGGCGTTCGAATCGCAATCTGCGGGTTCGAATCCCCGTGCCACCGAATATGGCCCAAGAGTTGGCGGTGGGTGGTGATGACTAGCAGCCTTCCCTCCAATTTTTCATTGCTAAATTAGGGACGACTAGCGGAGATAGCCCTGGTGTAGCTTTGCGCAAAACTCAAAACCAAAACCAAACAATGAAGTAAATAAACATAGCCTATAATAGATTTTATCTACACTTTATTTGTTATATACCACTATCAATACTGTGTTTTTAATATCCATTAATGCTCCATAGGATAAATATATTAGCTTCAACTAGGTATTAATATCTTGTATCAACCAACAAGTAGAATTCTGGTATTAAGAGAGAAAAAAAAACGATTTTCTTCTACTTCTATTTTCAGATCAGTTAGACTGCCAATAAACGCAACAAATTAAATATAGAAAAAAATAATTACTGTATTTTTCAACCAAAACATATTTTCATACATTTAAAAAAGCTATTTTTATAACTGTTAAAAATACACAGAAAACTTGCTACAAAATATTTTCGGCAACTGTCTATCTTATCGTGAGCACAAGTTTTAATTTCAACTTAATTTTAAAACGTGTTCAGACAAGTTCGATCACCTAAAAGTAAGAAAGTAGAAAAAACACGGACGATCGGGTCCACAGAAAATGTTTATAGGTTATTGTCATTGGGACTAATCTTAAGCACGTATATAGCGTTAACCATTGTTATTAATAATTTACTCACAAGTAACCCGGGTTGCAGGTTTGAATCTCCGTCACACCAAACACGCTCGCACTTTCAGCCGTGGGGGCGTTATAATGTGACGGTTAATCTCACTATTCGTTGGTAAAAGAGTAGTCCAAGAGTTGGCGGTGGGTGGTGATAACTAGCTACCTTCCCTCTAGTCTTACACTGCTAAGTTATGGACGGCTAGTGCAGGTAGCCCTCATGTAGCTTTGCGCGAAATTCAAAAACAAACAATACTCACAAGAAATTAAGTACCAGTTCAATGCCGCGCCATCTATTGTTCAACAAGTTAGTGTCAAAATCCAACGTTCAATTTAAGCCATAAAACAAACAACAAAACATAGTCTTTACTTAAATCTATAATTATCTTATGAGAGCTGTTGTTGAAATTATATTTTCATATCCGTCCTGATATTTTCAATCTGAACGGCGTCTTAAGCGTACCTGGGCTCAACGGTCAGGTGAGAAACATCTAGGATCCAGGTGTAGCCGTCCTTAATTTGAACTGTTGAAAAGAAGAAAGAAAGGCAGTAAGTAGGACACGCCACATACAGTAGCTTTGAACCGCAAAATAGTGATGACTGTCTTTCTTATAATACACCCTCTGCTGAATCGATGGGGGGGGGGGGGATTTAGGACAACGCCCACCACGCGCATTTTTATGTGCAATTGCTCTTGGTGTAATAAAGGATATAACTGTTATAACAAAACGAAAGTGGCGCCATCTCTTATACTTCGAAAAATTTAAAATATTCGATTAATTTCTAACATGATAAAATATAAATAAATGACAAAAATAATAGTTCATAAATTATTGGGTAATTTATTTATAAGCGAAATTAAGTTGCTACTGAATTTAACGTTGTCGTCCCAGTGTACTCTAGTCGACAAAAACGTGATATCTTACATATATATATATATATACATACATACATTCATACATATATGGTATCACATATACGAATCAGTTCTTTTCCCCCCACACTAATCAGCGTATTATGGACAATCCAATTGAATTATACACATGGCTCGAAGAAAGTTCTGCCAAAAAAAAAAAATTAATCAAAAATAAATAGTTGAATGTTAAAAAAAAACTAACTTACAGTTTTGCACATTACACGTCTAAAATCATTTTTCACCTAGACAAATCACAGGCTATAGATCCCTAATACCTTCTCTTGATCCCATTTTAAAGGTTTTAAATTATCGGTAAACTACTTAGAGATCCCCTAAGTACATTACAAAAAACTGAGTGATTTGACCCAGATGTTTTTGAGAGTATTTTCAGTTAGTATTGTGACAGAAAGAAAAATAAGATAAGATAAATAATGCAATTAATCTTACTAATTAGTAAATTTAAATAGCAAGTAAGTGATTTCACTCAATATTTTTCTTTAGTTCAATGAGTGTATCGACTCACAATCTGAGGGTCGCGGGTTCGAATCCGCATCCCACCAAACATGCTCGCCCTTTCAGCCGTGGGGGCGTTATAATGTGACGGTCAATCCCACTATTAGTTGGTAAAAGAGTAGCCCAAGAGTTGGCGGTGGGTGGTGATGACTAGCTGCCTAATTTAGCAGTGTAAGACTAGAGGGAAGGACGGCTAGCGCAGATAGCCCTCGTGTAGCTTTGCGCGAAATTCAAAAACAAACAAAAAACAAAAACATACGCTTAAAAACCAGTACAGAAACTGTACAGTTTTAATTAGAAGCAATATGAGATTTCCGGTGTTTTTCTGTTGTTTTTTGCCTTGAACGTCTGTGAAAAGTTTTTAGGTCTCATTGTATCATTACTCAGAATATTTTTTGTTCATTCTGAAAGTTTGTAATGTTTTAAAGATCTTATTCTTTACATCTTTAAACTTTGTGATATATAGGAAGTGTATGTATTTTTACATGTTATTCTTCTGGTGCAGGAAGTATAATATTTCTAGAAGTTATCCTTTTAAAACAATAAGAAGTGTGTGTATTTTTACATGTTATTCTTCTGGTGCAGGAAGTACAATATTTTTAGAAGTTATCCTTTTAAAACAGTAAGAAGTGTATGTATTTTTACATGTTATTCTTCTGGTGCAGGAAGTACAATATTTCTAGAAGTTATCCTTTTAAAACAGTAAGAAGTGTGTGTATTTTTACATGTTATTCTTCTGGTGCAGGAAGTACAATATTTTTAGAAGTTATCCTTTTAAAACAGTAAGAAGTGTGTGTATTTTTACATGTTATTCTTCTGGTGCAAGAAGTACAATATTTCTAGAAGTTATTCTTTTAAAACAGTAAGAAGTGTGTATTTTTACATGTTATTCTTCTGGTGCAGGAAGTACAATATTTCTAGAAGTTATCCTTCTGTAAAGTATTAAGAACAATATTTCTTCACGTTTTCCCAGTGGTGCTGGAGGTCTAACAGTTTTTAATCTTACCCTTAAAAAGCAGTAAGAATAGTACTTCTACATTTACCCTAATGATGCTGGAAGTATAACAGTTCTTGAGATTAACCGTTATAAAACATGAATACAACGTGTTAAGAGGTTATTTTAAAGGTACAGGAAGAATCACGTTTCTACAGGTTTTCCAATGATGCTGGAAACACAGTATTTCCAGCGGTTACTCTTATAAAGCAGTGAGAATATTTATTACTTTCATAAATGACGTTTATTTAAATAATAAAAGATTGAATTATAGGATCAAGGAAGTAGACTTAAACTAACAACAACTTTATTTGTTTAATTGTCAAACTCCAAAAGAAGTGAATTATCGTGGTGTGTTCACCGCGAAGATCGATCTCCGAATTTTAGCGTTATAAGCCTTCAAGATTACGACTGAACAACCAGGAATTTTTATCAATAATATTAGTTTGGTGGTTGTTAAGCGGAAAGCTCTGCCCACCACAGATACTAAAACAATTTTTAGTGTTGTAAGACTGCAGACCTGCCGCCGAGCCCCTGGGGGGCATTCAACAAGATTAGGACATTAAAGTAATCCATTGCATTTTTTTAATATAAAATTATAGATATCGAGGTTAATAAATCTTAAGTTTTCATTTTATTTTACTCGTGAAGTTTGTAAATGGAAGGTAAATATAATAGACAGTGTATATCCACCTACGTGTGGTCCTACTTCCTGTAGATACCCTTTCTAAAGGGTATATTTTTATTTTACGACAAGCATCATCTTTAATGTAGTTTATGTGCGACATTTTTTTAAATGTTTAGCTGAGATGTCTGGTGTCCGATAGTTGTTAACATTATAACACGCACACGGCTGAAAGGGCGAGCGTGTTCAGTGACTGGTTTCGATTCCGTCACCCGCAGACTGCGAGTCAAGCGCCCCCTAACCACGAGGCCATTCAACGCCTAGAATGAGAGGGAGAAAATAAATATATTCAATTCTCAGTCCGTATTATTTCAAACCAGTTCAATAACTGTACATAAATCAACGCTTATTTTTCATAACGGTTTCGTAGTTTGATAGGCTGCTCTTCAATTGTAAAATACACCAAAAAATGAGGAAAAATAAATACTTGAAACAAAACTTCTATTATTAAAACAATATACTTTAATGGGTAAAATTATAATGTTTAACAGAAACCACTTAGAATGAGCCATTTATATATATATAACTTTAAACTGAATAACATAAATTTAAACAAATGAATATTAAAATTTCGTCCCTTGGTGGGTCAACGGTAACTTTATGGACTTATAACGCTAAAATTCTGGGTTCGATTCCCCGCGGTGGACAGAGCGCAGATAGTCTATTGTGTAACTTTGCGCTAAACAACAACAACATAAACCATTAAAGGATTATGTCTGTCTGTCCATGAAGAATGTTTAATGACAGCCCTACCACTAATCACCATGAAACTCTGAGTCAATCAATCAAAGACTTCATCGGTGTTTCGGTTGTGATCTTTTTTTTTTGGGGGGGGGGGGTCAGGTACATTTTTGACTTCCCCCTCCTCCTGTACAGTTGTTTAAACTTTGAATTTTACGAGCTTCAGAGCTATTTCATTATTCCCACTTGAAGGTTGTTTGCTGTTTGTTGCAAACAGGGTTAACTACGCATGCCATCTCTAATTTTGAAGTGATAGATTAGATGGGAAGTAACTAGTCAACACCACCCATCGTCAACTCGTAGGCTCCTCTGTTCGAATAATGGGATTTGGCTGACACTTATAACGCGCCCACGGCCTCAAAGTGCGGAACTCGATTTTACGCTATTATTATATACTTTTTTCCTTTTGGCAGCAACAAGGATTCTTGAGATTCAAGAATACACCTTATGGTCTATTAATTTTCTTGTTTATACGAGTTTGATAGCCACTTGAATATTCCATTTGCTACTGTCTTAGGCCCCCCCCCCCCAAACTTAGATCTCCATGAAATTTTAGGGGTGCTTGGGTATGGCCAAGTATGGGTAAGTTAGATAATATATTGAAAACAGTTACACAATAAGACGCTGGTGAGTAGTGGTGAATGTATAGAAAATTTTGTGCCAGTATTAAGTAACCTTGCATGTTGGTTTGTTTGAAGTTAAGCACAAAGCTACACAATGGGTTATCTGTGCTCTATCCCAAGGGTATCTAAACCCGGTTTCTAGCGTTGTAAGTCCGCAGACATACCGTTGTGCTACTGGGGAGGGGTGCCACATGTAGAATTAACGCACGTAAATTGGATTTAAGAAGATATCAGCGGACACAAACAATGACTACAGTGGCTAATTCCACAGTCTCTACATTCAGAAGATCTCCACAGTCTTCCAACAGCTAGATACTTAGGTGTTAAGAAGACACTGGAAAAAGTAAGAGGATGTTTTTTATTGGTAACTGTAGAGAATTGGAATATATCATGAGAATAATGCCATGTCCGAAAATGTACACGAAAGAAACCGTAATGGTAGCTACAGCACTATTGTGTTGGAGCACCACTTGAGGGAGTGGATGTCGACGTGCTTGGTTCCATGCCACAGAGTAATAGTAGGAATAAATACATCGTAGTTGTGATGGATAATTTTTCTCCAAATGGCCAGACACATGCCATTCCTAATCAATAAGTAGAAACTGTAGCAAGGAAACTCGTCATAGAAATTCATTAACATCAGGGATGGAACTTGTTTGTGAAAATGTGTCAGATTCTCGAAATCAAAATGATCAGGACAACAGTCCCTCATTCACTTTCTGACAATATAGTGGAGAGATACAACCATGCACCATTTAGCCATTTATTTATATGAACACTAGGAAACGTTGAATCAAGTTTTTATAATTCTACTTGGGAGTTATTGAATGGCAGTACATGAAAAAACAAACCATCATTATTGATGTTTGAGAGAGAACATAAAGTGCCATTGGGCCTTCTGTACTCCCATCTGGAGGATAGTCACTTAGCAGAGTTCTTTCACGGAATATATAAATATAGATTTATGGGAAAGACTTAAATCAGATAGTGATGTTAATTCTGATGAGACTGGATTTCATCAAGGTGACACGGTATGGCTCTACAGTCCCTCTCACAAGAGAATGAATTCCAAAGTTAGGAAGGTGTTGGGAAGGACCATATGTAGTACTGAAAAGAACCAATGATCTAGTTTACAGAATACAGGACAGGCAGTCCAAGCAAAAGGTTATCCACCGTGATCGTATTTGGAAGTACATTGGTGTGAGAATGGATAACAGAAAGTCAACCCGCTGAAGAGTTCAGGGTTCTCGTCTAGGCCACTTGTAGAGGATCACCAAGGATAGATACTCCAGTGCACTCGCTTGACCATCTACCTATAGAAAACTCCCACAGTTACAGGACAGCACGTGATTGATTGTACGGGACAAAATATCATACCAGTTGCATGCCTCGGAGAAGGAAATCAAAAAAGAAGAAGAAGAAGAAAAGGTGAATGGATAGTTTTGTGTACTCTTTTATTTGGTTTGGTTCAAGGGACTTCACAGTCCGGAAAAGGGTGGTGTTGTAAACTATATTTTAACATTTTCATTTAGGTGTTTGTTTGCTAGAGGGAGCATATCTTATGTCATGAAGATGCAACATCTAAAATGTTCATAAAAGTTAGGGCTTTTGTAGAATGTAACTAAGTGGTTATAGCGCTCACCTCGCAATCTGAGGATTCGAATCCCAATCCTAACAAACATGCCCGCCCTTTCAACCGTTGGGGCGTTAGAATTTGATGATCAATCTTACTATTCGTTGGTAAAAGAGCAGCCTCAGAATTAGTGGTGATGACTAGCTGCCTTCCCTCTAGTCTTTCACTGCTAAATTAGGGACGGCTAGCTCAGGTAGCCCTCGTGTAGCTTTGTACGAAATTCAGAACAAACCGTCTGTGGAATGTACAAGCTTCCTGTACTATAAAGAAATAATAGTACAATATAAAAAAATGACTAAGCGAATTAATGAGTTAATCAGTGATCTAGTTATTTAGTTTAGTGTCAATTAGTGAGTTAGGCAGTGAGTCAGTTAGTAAGTTAAACAGTGAGTCAGTCAGCATTTTTGTTATTGATTGGTTAGCGAGAACATTCTGCAAGTAAGTGTATTTATAAGTTAGGCATACAACAATGTCAGAGTATGAAAACTTTGTTTGTGAAGTTAAGCCTACTGGTGAATGTAGCCTTTAGCAAGCATTATCGTCGCGTGGGCTGTTTTTGTTATTATTTTACCAAATAATCCAAACGAAACCGTCCAAGGATAGAATACGTTATAAAATTATTTTGAAAACATAAAAAATCTACAAGTTATTTGAATTAGGCTCAGAGTACTTCCATTGTTTTAATTATTTTTTATTGTTGATTATTACATAACTAAAATGGAAAACTAAACAAATAAAAGGTATTTTAATAAGCCATGGGTACTTAATATCCAGTTGAAAAATATTTTGATTCTGTGTTTGCCCAACATAACATTCATCACATATTGTATATTTTAAGATTTAAGTACAGTTTTTGGAATTGCAAGAGTAAAACCTTTTGATTTTAACCATAATAATTCCATCTGTGTTTCTAATAATATCAATAAAGTATAGAGTTTTAACCATAATAATTCCATCTGTGTTTCTAATAATATCAATAAAGTATAGAGTTTTAACCATAATAATTCCATCTGTGTTTCTAATAATATCAATAGAGTATAGAGTTTTAGCCATAATAATTCCATCTGTGTTTCTAATAATATCAATAGTGTATAGAGTTTTAACCATAATTATTCCATCTGTGTTTCTGATAATATCAATAGAGTATAGAGTAATACCTTCTTGTCCGTTTTCAGTATTTTGTTTATAACAGTTCAAGTTTTTAGGTTGTCTATAAACTACAATAATATTAGTATTACTTACAGCTCTTTTGTTAGTGTTAGTTTTCTTGCAGTCTTTAATATTAACGTGTAATCCTGATGTATACGTAGTAACACTTCTGATTCATTTATTTCATACATATGGCGTGGTTTATATCCAGTGCTACTAAAACGTCAACGTGTCCGGAAGATTAATAAGATTGTCTAAGCTGACTCCATTTCAAATTTAAACCACCTCACATATTTTCAGTTGTAAGTATATTCATCGGATTAACTTTGAAGCCTGTTAAGTTTCGACATTTCTAATATGACATTACGATAGAGCCTATGTGAGGAGCTACGTTTCTCGACAGCTTGGTGAGGTAGAGACAGACGCGTGGGAGTAATACAGAATTAGAGGAGGATATACATCTTTTGTTTTTATGTTAATATTTGTTTTCAATCACTGTCTTCAATTTATCAGCATAAAAGCAAAGGTCTTGACAATGATGAAATTCAATATTCATAGTATACAGAATATAACTTATTGTTAACAGTTTTGTAACGCTAAAGAATATAACTTATTGTTAACAGTTTTGTAACGCTAAAGTATATAACTTATTGTTAACAGTTTTGTAACGCTAAAGAATATAACCTTATATTCTGTAGCGTTACAAAACTGTTAACAATAACTAAATTCTGTAGCGTTACAAAACTGTTAACAATAACTTATGTTCTGTAGCGTTACAAAACTGTTAACAATAACTTATATTCTGTAGCGTTACAAAACTGTTAACAATAACTTATGTTCCGTAGCGTTAAAAAACTGTTAACAATAACTTATATTCTGTAGCGTTACAAAACTGTTAACAATAACTTATATTCTGTAGCGTTACAAAACTGTTAACAATAACTGATATTCTGTAGCGTTACAAAACTGTTAGCAATAACTTATATTCTGTAGCGTTACAAAACTGTTAACAATAACTTATATTCTGTAGCGTTACAAAACTATTAACAATAATTATTGTTAACAGTTTTGCAACGCTACAGGATACAACTTATTGCTAGTAGGTTTGCAACACAACTGCTTGTAATTATAAAATTCCGATTATATAAGTTCATTGTTAAAAGTTTCATAATACAGGGTGTCCAAAAATTATGTGACATATTAGTAACTTAAACCACGACTAAACACAAACAGTGGTTTGTGGTGAATGAATGGCAGATGTTAACAGTTTTTTTGCCACACATCAATTACCATCAGTTCACCCCTACTTGTGCTCTGTTTGTGGCCCTCGAGATAGCCAAAGTAAAAAAGTCCAGTGGAGTAGCGTCTGCTAACCAGGGGATAGACTCATCACGTCCCTTTTTATGTGTAACAATCTCCGTTACTTTAAAATTGTTGGTTCCACTTGATATAATTCTAAGTAATGAATCTTTTCCATACACTCTACGATATTGTCTTTGCAACAGAATAGGCGATTTCATCTCTGTTAGCCACAGGACGAACATAGCCTTCTCTGTCGCCATGTTTGTTAACGACGTATATGGTGACTACGCATGCGTTATACGCGATTACACTTATGGCAAAATAAATAAACAATAAATAAAAAACCTGCAAAACGTCTCCTTCACCCACCAAAAACCGTAAGTTCGTAACTGTTATTTTGGGTTAAGTTTGTAAAACGTCACATAATTTTCGCACCACCCTGTACAAATTATTATAACCATATAGTACAGAATATAACCGCTCATCGTTAGAAGCTTTATAAGAAAATTGCTTTTTAAGATATAATGCAGCAAATATCCGCTTATTTTTAGAAATGTCATGATACTTTGTTATAAATTTCATAATAAAACTGCTCATTACTTACTGTACAATACATAATATAACGTCATATTGTTAGAAGTTTCATAATAAAGCTGCTAATTACTATACTATACAAAATATAACGGCATATTGTTAGAAGTTTCATAATAAAGCTGCTAATTACTATACCATACAAAATATAACGGCATATTGTTAGAAGTTTCATAATAAAGCTGCTAATTACTATACCGTACAAAATATAACGGCATATTGTTAAAGGCTTCATAATAAAGCTGCTAATTACTATACTATACAAAATATAACGACATATTGTTAGAGGCTTCATAATAAAGCTGCTAATTACTATACTATACAAAATATAACGACATATTGTTAGAGGCTTCATAATAAAGCTGCTAATTACTATACTATACAAAATATAACGGCATATTGTTAGAGGCTTTATAATAAAGTGTATTATTGTACGATACAGAATATATCCGCGTATTGTTAGAACTCTTAATACGACTACTTATTATTATACAATACACAATGTAACTATTTATTATCAGAGTTGCACAGTAAAACACAGTATAAATTGATCTTGCTTAGAGACAGAGGTTATAATCGGTTATTATCAGACAGTGGTGAAACTGTAGCTTTAACACTATACAGATAGTACACGCTCCAGACTTTTATTCCTTTACCCGAGAAGAATAGAAAAGGAATTTAAAGATATGTTGAAAGGTAAAATGGCAATGAAAACGGTTATAAATACATCCCACACAGAGAAAATAACTGTTACGCTAGAGGGCGCCTACACTTCTACAAGTGAGAGTGGTTTATCAGAATCGTATATATTGCGTTTCAGCAGTGAAACCAATGTATCAGGCTACGCTAGTCCTGTGTTTATGCCTTCTCTAATTGTTCTAGTTAAATATGACTAGACGCACTATATTTTTCTTGTATTTATTCTTTCTGCTATACCAAAAGTAGAGAGGGCTTTTGGCATCTCTTCTTCATTTCTCTCTGTCCTGTTTGTTTTAGAACTTTGCACAAAGCTTCACAAGAGCTAACTGCGCATAGCCATACCTAATTTTGAATTTATATAGTAGAGTAAAGGCTGTTAGTCAATAGTTTCCAAGCCAACCTTTGTCTGATCTAATAGTGGAGGTCGGGCCCGTCATGGCGCTTGACTCGCAATCTGAGGGTCGCGGGTTCGAACCCTCGTCCCACCAAACATGCTCGCTCTTTCAACTGTGGGGGCATTATAATGGGATGGTCAATCCCACTATTCGTTGGTAAAATAGTAGCCCAAGAGTTGGAGGTGGGTGGTGATGACTAGCTGCCATCCCTCTAGTCTTACACTGCTAAATTAGGGACGGCTAGTGCAGATAGCCCTCGTGTAGCTTTGCACGAAATTCAAAACAAACCAAACCTAATAGTGGGATTTGACTGCCATTATTATAACGCACCCACGGCCCCAATTAACTCTAAGATTCACAGTCTGGAGACGCTAACTACGTTCAATCGACGGTATTCTGTCATATATATATATATAACTCATCAGCAAAATTAAAATGAAAACAATTAGTTATGATTTATCCTTTATTTTGTGATATAAATACTTGTTTTGTTAATATTAATTCGTTAATCTATGCTATAATTTTTTGTTGGAACTAATGTAATGAAACAGCAGTACATAGATAGCTTAATATCATAAATCACGAGAAAGATATTATTACTACACCATGAGGAATAAACACAATTGTTATGAACGTTCCTATTACGTCTTATTATGTATTACTAAAATTTTTTTACAAAGCTCCGTTTAAGTTATATTTTTACCATTTCCACCAGTAACTCCAGTGAGATAGCGGTAAGTCTACGGACTTACAAAGCTAAAATACGGGGTTCGATTCCACACGGTAGACAACAACAAACAAACGTAACCACTTCCATTTTTCAAAACATCCAAACAAAAGTTCCCATCTTCAGGAAAGGGGGGGGGGCTACCATACCTGAAATTGTTTGAATTACATTTTACTTTCTATAAATCGGCAAGGCCTTCTGGAAAAAAAAATCCATTAAATCTCTGAAAAAAACTCGAGTATTGGTTGTTTGTTTAGGGTCAGAGAATTGGTGGAAGAAGAAAAAAAATGTCTGGTTTGTGTAAGTAAACTGAGAACAAGATTTTAAAAGTGCATCATTTTAGATAAGTGCAGGTTGTCTATACTTAGAGATGACAGAAGATTGCTTGAGATTTTTTCAGGGTTAACACTATATCTCTCAGTCAGTAAGACTGCAGTCTACATAAGTTGAACACAGGGGGAAAACAACCACGTACGAGACATATCAAACACTTAATAACGATCCATAACGTGATTAATAAATAAAAAGTTTATAGTTATGTCACCGTTAAAACCATCAGCTATCAACAGAACACTATCAACTCAGTTTCATAAATTGGTTTATACGTCTTTGGTAACACATTTGATCGACTTTTAGATTAAACTGTTGGCTAAAGTTTCTAAAGCATATCTGTAATTGTTCAAGTTGCAAAAAAAAAATGCAAAAGTGAAATTTTTTAATCATATCTGGTAGATACGTGTTTGCTGGAACGTACAGTGGGAGAAACAAAACGTTACTTTGATATATGATGTAGCGAAACAATGGTTGTATGTTAAGCACAAAGCTACACAATGGGTTATCTGTATTCTGCCCACCACAGGTATCGAAGCTTGATTTTTAACGTGGTCAGACGGCAGACTTACCGCTGAGCCACTGACGGGGGAGGGCACGGGAAGTGAGATGTATTCCTTTTTTTCCTTCTACAATATGAAAATACAACATATCATTACGTTATTTTATGTATATATATATATATCCACACAGAGAACTAATTATAAACCTAGATTATGAAAATAGATCCTGTCTTTATCCTAACACCGATGTCACTAACTCCAGACGGAACTTAATATATGAAACTCGAAACGACCATTTATAGATAATGAAGATACAGATTTAAAAGCAGTAAACAATTTATCACCTTTTTTTTTTCTAAAAAAAATGCAATAAGACAGTTGCAGTTAAAGCTGGTTCGAGGGACACATGACTTTTATCCAGGCATAGAAAGACTGTTGCAGTTAAAGCTGGTTCGAGGGACACATGACTCTTATCCAGGCATAGAATGAAACAGGAAGAAGTTGGTCACGTTTCAACAAAATGGATGCCACACACACACACAAGATGTGTTTTGTTTCTTATGGGATCGGTGACAAGTTTCTGGGTAATTAGTAGATGTCGCATCTCACGGATACGTCATCGCCACGTGAAGAATAGGCCTAGAAGTCGTTCGTAGTAGAAGAAGAGCGTAAGATGTCATGATCGTTTAACCATGGTAGCATCTGGATAAATAAAACATTGATGCTAATATGACGTGCTGTATGGTGGGTGCTAGGCAACCTAATGAGTTTGAACCGATCTGGTTTACGTCACAATATGTCTAGTGTAATTCTTCAGACTTCTTCTTTCCCACCGTCCTTGGGCCTGGTGGTCAAGATGCTCTGCTCGCAATATGCAGGTCGCGGGATCAAACTCTGTTACCGAACATACTCGCTCTTTCAGCCATTGAGACGTTATATTGTAACGGTCAATCCCACTATTTGTTGGTAAAGAGTAGCCCAAGAGTTGACGATGGATGATGTTGACTAGCTTCATTTCCTATAGTCTATCATTTCAAAATTAGGGATGGCTAGGGCAGATATCCCTCGACGATGTACAGTGTTCAGAACGAAACTTTCTGCTGTGAAACGATGGAAACTCGCCAGTGGTTGCTTTGTACATACAAGACAGATCACAAAAGTTTAATGTAAATTAACTCCAGCGTAAGTCAGTCCATCATGCAATTTTGCAAAACAAAACCATCAATTGAAGCAAAGTAATCTTTGGTTTCAAGTTGTGCCGAACATTGAAGTTGTTTGAGAACATGCTGATATATATATATATAAAACACAATTGCTTGTTTGTTTGTAGTTATGCACAAAGCTACACAATGGGCTATCTGTACTCTGACCACCACGGGTATCGAAACCCGGTTTCTAGACATGCCACTGGGGGCAACACAATTGCACACAATTTGTAAAATGTGCATCTGAAAACGCTTTGTTTGATTAAACTTGAGATAAAGGTATGTTTATATATTCTGAATAACTCACGGGGCCCGGCATAGTCAGGTGGTTAGGGCGCTCGACTCGCAATCCCCATAACACCAAACATGCTCGCCCTTTCAGCCGTGGGGGCGTTATAATGTGACGGTCAATCTCACTATTGGTTGGTAAAAGAGTAGCCCAAGAGTTGGCGGTGGGTGGTGATGACTATCTGCCTTCCCTCTAGTATTGTACTGCTAAATTAGGGACGTCTAGCGTGTAGCTTTGCGCGAAATTCTTAACAAACAAACAAACAAACAAGAACTCATCACCTTATTCATGATTCATGTTTTATTTATGTATATGTTTTTTTCATAAAAAAAATATTAATTTTTGTTGCCAAAGAATCTAAATTTGGATTCATGCGTAAAGTTCACCCTCCTTCAGTTTTCTCGTCGTATTATTTGAAGCTTGGTTCAAAGCTTAGCCCTTTTGGTTTGGTCATCTTTCGTAGGTAATAGTTTTTAAGTAGCTAAGGCCTCTTCCTGTTTATGTGTATCAAACTGTCCTTGAGGCAACATTCACACTTGTACTTACAGCTAGGTCATTGTAAAGATTGCTACTACATTGTCGTGTATCGTGTAAAGAGTATACCTTCAATAACTTAACATCACTTTTGAAGAGTTTTCTAGCTCAACCCATTTATTATCAACAGGAATCATTTCATTTAACCTCATCATAATTTCCACACAGCTCTTACTGAAACATAAAATTTCGTTTTAGTCTGACTCCTGAATGTTTGTCATGTGTTATTTTGTCCTGAGATCTATGGACGCTGGAAATATTATGACTACCTGCCCTTTTTTGACATTATGCTGGTGTGGCTCTGTCTGATTGGTTGGATGAAATATAATATGTATACTTCTCCATGCATATTTGTTTTTTACTTTACAATATATATATGTATTTTACCAAGGTTTAGAAGACAACTTGGGTAAAACGGTAGCTTGTAAATTGATTATTCAACCCATTCATTACCAAACTAAGACAGAACTTCTTAAGAACCAGTTTTATTACAGGTTACTATAAACTAAATGCCAAAACTTGGATACAGTAAGGTGTTTTTTAAACATATTTAGTATTCCAAAACAGAAACATCGAAATCTACGTGTTTCTCACGCACACAAGGAAAGATGCAATAAAAAAGTTATTTTTAGCCGCGGCATAACGGCACATAGAACGCCTCTGATTTTTTTTTTTTCAAGTACAAACTTTAGCTCATAGCTTCGTCATCCCTTGACCGATTTGAGATCTAATTACAGTTTTGGACTCAGGATGTCAAACCCTTTCGATAGATGTATTTGACCACGCCCAAGGTCTGATAGATTAATTTACTCTAATCCTGCCTAAAAGAATTTCAAGTGCCGCGACTATTTAGGATTCCCTCTTGTTACAGAATACAATGTCTTCTATAGAGAAATAACACCTCTTTCTATAGGAAAGTAACTACTGGGTACGATATATTGATAATAAAATATTATCAACATTCTTTGCGCTTCATATTTAGCCACAGGTAAAAAAATAAATAATGAAATCGCGTAACGTAATATCTGATTAATTCACGAAAAAAGATTATACGAAAAAAAGACTAATGTTTGAACTAAGATTAGTACATAAAATGTAATGATTAAAAGCAATTAATCAGGACAGAGAATTAAAGAAAACAAATGTTCCACAAATGGGATATTGGTAAGTAGGGGTGAGTTAAGAAAGTTAATTTTTGTGTATGGAATCTACTAAGGTTTCGTTTCCCATTCTGTTAAGCGAAATGTATACACAGAACAAACTTGTTATACTATTTTATTACAACTGCTGGCGTTGTGGACTGATGTTGCATCCAAGCGTGATGTAAATCTCGTAAAAAAAAAAAAGGTAATATAGAAACAGAAACGTTGGCTATATAAAATAATGTATTTTGCGAGTATAAATCGTATTATCATTTAATATCTTGGCGTTTCTAAAATACACTTTTAACTGTATTTTTATTGCTGTTTTCTTTTCTCAGTCGGAAAACTTTAAACGTTGACGTTTTCGTGAAAGTTAACTTTGTTGTTGTTGTTGTCTTGTTATTAAGCACAAAGCTACACAAAGGGCTATCTGTGCTCTGCCCACCACGGGTATCGAAACCCGGTTTTTAGCAGTATAAGTCCACAGACAGTTAACTTTGTAAATAGTATTGTGTAGCTCTTCACTTATGAATGGTCCCCCCGGTAAGTCTGTGGACTTAGGACGCTAAAATCCGGGGTTAGATTCCCCCTCCGTAGCTTTGCTCTCCATCAAACAAACACTTATGAATGTTTGCTGAAAGCTGTATAGATATATATATATTTTTCATATTAAATGAATATGGTAAACATAAAAAATACTGATTTGATCTTACTGCGAGTTTTAAAATTGTTAACCGAATCAGGTTAGTGCTGGTTTTTTGTTATTGTTACTTTATCTTGTCTACTAAACTATAATTTACACTGGACGTTGTATAGTGGTTATATAATGACTTGTACTTCAGACCGGATATAGGACAAATTTTATAATTGCTGTCGTTATGTATGGTAATCATATTAACTACTGTCTTGTTCTTTATACCAGATAAAAGATAAGCTTCATGTATATATAACGTCCATCTTGTGTTTCATTATACATTTCAACCTTGCACGACTCCTTCCTAAGATTATTCACACTGTACTGTGTTGTTATTGCCATCAAATATAGGCTTTTTTTTAAAAAACACATTTTCCTATACATTACCAACATAGAAGAACCGGGCGTGGCCTTGTATTCAGCATACTTAAACGGTAAATCTAAAAGTTCATGGTTTGCGACCTGTCACCGCAAAAACGCACTCCGCACTATGGGGCCGTTGGTGCGTTATAAGAGTATCGGTCGGTCACACCTCACTATTTGGTCAGACAGAAGTAGCCCAAGAGTTGGTGCTGTTGATTAGTTGCCTTTCCTGAGGGACGCTAATTGTGAGTGAAGGGAGGCAGGAGGGGAAGTCCCCCATCCTCCCAAAAAAATATAGTAGAATCTGACAACAAAAAACAGCTCACGCTGCTGTTGTATTTACTGTAAGCTATAGTACAATCTAACGCCATCTATACTGTTTTCACTTAACAGAATCCAAGAATTTTCATGAGCCTTGTAGCCCTTGGACGTCTGTAAGAATTTACTACCCCCCACAATATTTACTCTTAAATGGCGTTGCTGTCTTCCCTTTATTCTGCCAGTTAAAAATTTGGGACGGTTATACGCCGATGGGCGTTTGTGTAGTTTAGTGTCAAAATTCTGGAATGTCAAAACACACCAGTACAAGAATGACAGTGATCGTTTACTGTTATGTTAAAATTTCCACTTATTACGTAGAATAACAGCTGCCTTTTTAGTAAATTCTGAATGCATAACAACATTCCTGCATTCAAAATACTGTCAACTTTAGATCGTAATAACATGTATAGTAAACAAAAAACAACAGTGGCACGAAAAACCTCTTGTCTGACCTGTTTATTATAAGCATTTACTTTCAATTTATACCTGATTTATTCTGATGGGTGTGAACTAGGCCAGTGTTCTTTTCTGTATATGACAAGTCTACACTGGGTTGGTTGTATAATCACCACTCCACTCCCCCCTGGTGGCGACGACACGTCTACGAAAAAGAAAACCAGGAAAGTTAAGAACTGGTTTTCATTTAGCAGTTGTGGGTGTGGTGTCCGGGCTGTGGATCGTATAACTGGACTCACTCTCTACTTCAGTATTTACCATCATGTCATATATAGTATTGACGGTGAAACTTTTAGTAAAAGACTTAGAAATTCTATGTGATACATCAAAATTATAGTGGTTATAGAAACCACGTTTGAAGTTTGAAATCAGTTCAAGGCAGGAGGTTGGACTATTATATCCCGAAGTAGAAAACATGTTCTACTCAGAAATTGAATGATCTAAGTATTGAAAATGTACAATGTTACACATTACCAGTAACAGTTTTTATAATGTCACACATTACCAGTAAACGTTTTTTATAATGTCACACATTACCAGTGAAAGTTTTTATAATGTACACATTACCAGTAAAAGTTTTTATAATGTCACGCATTACCAGTGAAAGTTTTTA
>NW_013670340.1:54046-58804 GCF_000517525.1 Limulus polyphemus
AAAGTTTTAATAATGTCATACATTACCAGTAAAAGTTCTCATAATGTCATACATTACCAGTAAAAGTTCTCATAATGTCATACATTACCAGTAAAAGTTCTCATAATGTCATACATTACCAGTAAAAGTTTTAATAATGTCGTACATTACCAGTAAAAGTTTTAATAATGTCGTACATTACCAGTAAAAGTTCTCATAATGTCATACAGAATACTTCCCTCAAAATAATTCAAACTAATAGCGTACACAGCAATGTCACTGATTATTTATCTAGAGAAAAAGAGAAAGTCAGCAAAACAAACTACCTAAAACTGTCAGAAACTTGACTTGGCTTAACGAACTTAACAACAAACTATAATTAACTAAACTTAAAAGGAAATGTCGAGACCCTAATTAGACTCAAACTATCAGAAAAAAATCACGGTAGAACTTGTTGTTTTGGAATTACTTATGAACCAAAACATGTTGATATATATCTTTTTTGTACTATATTAATATTTAATACTTTTATTTATCTTCAAAATTGCTACTTTAAAAGGAGAATAGTTTTGTTTTATTGGGTAAAATTAGTTTGTTCAGGATGTGCTACAACCATAAATTAAACAGTGGCACAGCGGTATGTCTACGGACTTACCACGCTAGAATCTGGGTTTCGATACCCGTGGTGGGCAGAGCACAGATAGCCCATTGTGGAGCTTTGTGTTTAATAACAAACAAACAAACAAACAATCCAGTTATTGTCATCACGTTAATAACACAAATCAAACTACGTAAACTCAGTTGCGGGATAAGATGCCAAAGAACCACTCGTTAAATATGGGAGGATTGATACTGAAGGGAATGAAAGTTGCTGATTTTAATTTTATATATTTATCTATTCAAGCTAATTTCAATTATAAATTAATAAAATTTCAGATTTTAGAAAATTTGAACGTAAGGGGCGGCTAGAATTAGATGTATTTTATAATTAAATTATAACGGTTTACTTTCTCTTGGAATTTAATTACTCACACAATATTAAGTGAGATAATTACAGTGACGATGAAGTTTCGCAAGAGTGAGAGAGAATCAGACCCTATGCAGATTTGCAGTGAATATTATAAAACTGAAATACATTGAAGTTTGTTTTGAATTTCGCGCAAAGCTCCACGAGGGCTATCTGAGCAAGCCGTCCCTAATTTAGCAGTGTAAGACTAGAGGGAAGGCAGGTAGGCATCACCACCCACCGCCAAATCTTGGGCTACTCTTTTACCAACGAATATTGGGATTGATCGTCACATTATAACGCCCCCACGGCTGAAAGGACGAGCCATACCGGGCTACATTGAAGTTATTATTCGTGCGATTAAAGTAATAAATTGTACAGAAGTAACCCTAAACAGTCATCTTGGGATCTATAATTTTAAACTAAAAATCACAAATAATGTTTCGCTGAATTTGAGTTGCACAAAAATCGTTAATTATATGACACACTGAGTTTCATTTGTTAAACCAATATCTAATCTCTATCAAATCTATAAAACTAATTGAAGCTTTCATCTGTTATTTTTTTTTATTGGTGGTTTGTAATCTATAAACGCATGTAAAGCTCTATTAACTCTCAAATACTTTTTCTTGGACTAATTCCTTTACAGAATCTGAAAGAATTAGTCTCGGTACGTTTTAAATACATTAAACATAAAAATGTTATGTTTTCTAACTTGTTCTTGTTAATTTTTCTATTAAACTGTTATTCTTCAGACACGAACTTAGTAATGAAGTTAAGAATAATAAAATACAAACGCTGAAAGTGATACCTTGACTATTTATCCAAAGTTATTTCTGGGTTTTTAGACGAATCTTATTGCTTAACTGAAAATATTTATACAATTTACCGATGGGTGTTTCGATAAATGTTATTTGTCTATATATAGAGTATTTGAAGTAATTACGGAAATAGTGAGGGAAAATGGTATTACAAAAAGGGTAAAATGAACTGTACCAGAGTAAAGTTACGTGAAATATCTCATGATATTTTGTTTATGAGATAGACAATGGTCAATTACAGATGTTGTGAACAACCTTCTGTTAATATAGGCGTGATTGCTACCTTAGAAGAGGTAGCAAATTAATAGGTTGAAATGAGCATCGGACCACGCACTGTTTACAAATTAATTCAAATTCAATCTGTTCTACAGCAATGACAGTTTGTTCAATGGCAGAGTGGATAACAGTATCATAGCCAATATATAAAATATACAGTAAAGCATGATAAAGCGGCTGCATCAAAGTCAGCAGTTTTCGTGATCTACACAAAACTGATGGCACCCTGACTACTGATAGGTACAGTCAAATTCAGATCTAGCGTTCTAGTATTCTGTTTCTTCAGGAACATCACTAATTGGGCAGGGATTTATTTTTCAGCAAGGCAATGATTCCAAATAATAGTAAGTGTTTTGAAAGAATATCTTGACCGTAAAGAGGCAGATGAAATGTGCACAACCATGATTTTGCCTGTACATATCCCTGATATGAAAATTCTTGAGGCTGTGCAGTGCTTACGTTAAAATTAGGAGGTCAAACAGCAACAGCACAACTTGGTTAAATTATGGAAAGTAATATATTACAATTGGAACAATGTTCCACAATCCTACAGTGATAATCTGTATGCATGTAATTTCCCGCGTAAATAAAAGGGGTGGCATACAAAATACTAATACATCGTACAGCTTGTTCACTTATATTTTGTATTTTCTGTAATAATATTTTGTACCATTAAAAATTTCACTAAATAGACGCCATTTCTAGTTGTCTGTGACTTCCATATATGTGTCGCTTGTGTGTTTTCATGACTACTTCCTTTACTGTATATATATATATATATTCCATATATGCTTAATAACCGATTTTATGTACAGTAATATTTCACTACTTAATTTATTAAATACTTGAAAAATGTGATTGTAATATAATCGAATTTATGTACGTGAAACAAGCTAACGTAAGTATGTGTGTGGGTATATATATATATACAACGTAACGCGATGAGAAACAAGAAACCCGAGAAACTGAACAAATAAACAATTATTGGCTTTCGTCATAATTTGTTATAAATCACAGCCACTGATATGTACTGTATATTACTCATATGACGAGGGTTAAAACACGGTCCCACGTCACTTGTTACCATGTCATCCTGCTACCTTCATTGTAGAAGTATTTATCTGTTCGTCTTGATAAAAGTTACAATAACATTTATACATAGACGTATATATATATATCACTCTTATTGGTGTATTTCTTTATGGTTTCCAAGCCTTTTAGCGACATTTAAGAACCAGAAATATTCATGATTACAAATGGAAATACTTATATATTAGGACAATAACCTTATGGTGTTGATTAAGTTGCGTGGGCCTAGATATCCAGATTTTTAAATTATCTTTAAATTACAAATTCAAATACTATTTGATATTTGTCACAAATTTTGAATTAAAATAACCCATACATGTAATTCTTTTTATGAATTAGAGGTTTATCCGTTTTTATAGTTATCTAAAGTATACATGATCTTAAGTACGTGTATCTAAAGTATACATGATCTTAAGTATGTGTATCTAAAGTATACATGATCTTAAGTACGTGTATCTAAAGTATACATGATCTTAAGTATGTGTATCTAAAGTATACATGATCTTAAGTACGTGTATCTAAAGTGTACATGATCTTAAGTACGTGTATCTAAAGTGTACATGATCTTAAGTACGTGTATCTAAAGTATACATGATCTTAAGTACGTGTGTCTAAAGTGTACATGATCTTAAGTACGTGTATCTAAAGTATACATGATCTTAAGTACGTGTATCTAAAGTATACATGATCTTAAGTACGTGTATCTAAAGTATACATGATCTTAAGTACGTGTGTCTAAAGTATACACGATCTTAAGTACGTGTATCTAAAGTATACATGATCTTAAGTACGTGTATCTAAAGTGTACATGATCTTAAGTACGTGTATCTAAAGTGTACATGATCTTAAGTACGTGTATCTAAAGTGTTTAGGATTTAACCCCTCCCCCCGACTGGTACTCCTTTGAACTCACTATTTTATATAATAGAATAGAATCAATAATCTTAAGACATAGCTTAAAAAAGTCTAAAGAACAAAATTAAGGTTATGCACTTAAGTTTCTAATGAACATTAATGTCAAATATTGAAATATTCCACTTCAGTGAGGTCCTTATAACTTAGATGTCATGCTCAGTATATCAAAATCAGAGGAGACGTTGGGTTTGGTATTTGTTGTTGTTATGCTCAAAGCTATACAGTAGTCTACCTATGCTCTTCCCACCACAGGTATCGAAACTCGATTTTTAGCGTCGTAAACCTGCAGAGTGCGGGATGGACTACACTATTGGGAAGTTTAGTGTTTCTACAAACTATACGTATATACGTAGGTTTAAATCAAACTATATGCATATTTGTAGGTTTCAATCAAACTAAGTATATATATATATATATATATATATGTAGGCTTAAATCAAATTATATGTATATTTGTAGGTTTCAATCAAACTGAATATATATATATATGTAGGCTTAAATCAAAATGTATGTATATATGTAGGTTAAAATCAAACTGCGTATATATATATATGTAGGCTTAAATCAAAATGTATGTATATATGTAGGTTAAAATCAAACTGCGTATATATATATATGTAGGCTTAAATCAAAATGTATGTATATATGTAGGTTAAAATCAAACTGCGTATA
>NW_013670340.1:59620-61527 GCF_000517525.1 Limulus polyphemus
TTGTCCAGTTAAAGTAAGGATATGTGTTACAAATTATCGCGTATTTATACATGGAATTTGTCCAGTTAAAGTAAGGATATGTGTTACAAATTATCGCGTATTTATACATGGAATTTGTCCAGTTAAAGTAAGGATATGTGTTACAAATTATCGCGTATTTATACATGGAATTTGTCCAGTTAAAGTAAGGATATGTGTTACAAATTATCGCGTATTTATACATGGAATTTATCCAGTTAAAGAACAAATGGAAAAGCTTTCGTCATATCATCTCCCCGTTGCTCTTGGTTTTTGGTATTATTGATAATTTTCTTAAGAAGTATTGTATTTATGGTTTTATTTACCCTGTGTATTACACCAGTATTAAATATATAAGAACAGAGTGTAATATTCATTGTTCTAGACAATGCATTGTGTAACTTGCAAGTCTGTTTTTTTTATCTTTAATTCATACTGCGAACCTGTAAAGAACCGTGAATTTTCTAACATTACCATCTGTAGGCTCACTCTTTTTTGGGTATGAAATAAATTTCAGTAGTAAAATAGGGATATAAATATATGGCACCTGCTGGTTTGATCAATCATTTCAGCAAACACGCCTTCTAAGCACGCCAGCAAATCCTGGTGAGAGTTTCACGAGCTCCTTTCTGTAGATCCCAGTGTGCGAGGACGGAAGATAATCAGTTGGATTAGAATATCCTTTTATTTGCGTATATCTATTTATTTTTTACGCGCATCGAACTTTTTATTTCGTGTTTTGTGCGTTTGTTGCGGACTTAACGAGACGGCAAACATACGGAGACTTACAATTTGGCACGTGCTCTCATGCTTCTCGATACATGCGTGTTGCAGAAAAAGCAGCAAGCAGCCTGCAAACCTAGCTGAAGTTCCGGGGTTTAGGCCGCTTGGTGTCGTTCACACGACCAGTCCGGCGAGGAGATGTGCTGTATGAAGGCGGGTCATGTTATAAGTTTTGGATGTCTACTGGGCCTAACTTTCGCATAAACGTATTTTTAGACGAGGTCTAGGTCGCGAAATAAAGAAGAAAACAAGAAACTGGCGAGCTTCGAGAAGGGAAAAGCTCCGTAATCATGATTCCCTATGCTACCTGTGTTTGTACTCGGACAAGACAAAACACACAAAAATGGTTTACAAAGACTACCATAGTAAGTAGAAACCTCTTTACTCTCTTCATCATCAGAAAAAAAAGAAGATAAATTACGTCGAACGAGCGTATAAATGAAACTAAAATAAATACACAGAGTTATGTATCAGAAAGGAACTGAAAATATATTTAATTTTATAATTTTATTTTTCTTTATGCGAGCTCTCTCCAAGAAAACAAAGCTGGTCAGATTTAAAAACGGTCCATGCTCATTTATAGGTATTATAAAAGAGTTAGCATAACATAGTTTGAAAAATGAAGACAGAAAATCAGCGATGTCATAAGTCATGGAAAAAAAATCCAGTCACAACGTTGAGGATAACACTTTTCGTTCTTTCACAAAGGTTTAGATATTAAGAGTTATCACTAACTGAAATTGGTAGGAGCGTCTTGAGTCCTTGAATATTTTTCATAAATCTTTTGTTCTTAGTAACTTATCACACTTTTTACACACAAAATAAATTACTGTCAATCAACTGGATCAGTTTTTCTTTCAGACTGTACTTACATTTTCATATATTACATACTAGCGAAAGTACCCGACTTCGCTCTGGTTATCAGGTTGATTTATTCTAGATGACTACGTCAGTATGTGTATTCTGAACCAATTTTAACATAAAAGTATAACCTATATACTTTTGTTGCTCCTTCATGGCATGTGGCCTGTTTATAAAGGTAACTTTTCTTCTTACTTGTCCTTCGATTTTAAACTTAAATAATAAAAACAAACCTATTTAATTAA
>NW_013670340.1:61537-69114 GCF_000517525.1 Limulus polyphemus
CAAATATTTTTTTTTCAGTTTTGTAGTTTATACATTTCATTTTATACTTTCAGCACATAGAACCTCTTAACAAAAATTAGCTTATACTTTTATTGCTAAGCAATATGATATAAAATCCATTGTTGGAACGCATTGCTGCCAAAACACACTAGCTTTTCTATATATTAGAAATTGTTATATAAGGAACCACTTCTTTCCTATATGGTTTCTCGCTGGCTTGCCTCATTGAAAAGATGCGCATGCGCACACGAACGTGGATAAGATAAGTAATAAGACCCTAGTACACACCCTCAGGGTCCATCTAGTTTAGGGGTAAAATTTCAGGTTTCTAGGTTCTTTCCTCTTAGAGATATGGCGGTCACATTTCATTTCTATGTGATTTCTTTGCATAAAAAGATGCGCATGCGCGCACGCACGTAGATAAGTAATGATACCCAGGTGAACACCTTCAGGGTCCACTTACTATGGGTGCAAAATTTCAGGTTTCTAGGCTCTTTGCTCTTGGAGCTATGGCAGTCACACAGACACGCACGTGCGTGTATGTCTGTTTGTGATTTCTATTTGTAATATAAGGAACCACTTATTTTCTGCGTGGTTTTTCGCTTGCTTACCTCACAAAAAGATGCGTACGCGCACGGTGATAAGTAATAATACCTAGGTGCACACCCTCAGGGTCCACTTAGAATGGGTTCAAATTTGCAGCTTTCTAGGTTCTTTCCTCTTGAAGTTATAGCGATTACACACAGACCCACAGACACGCCTTTTTATTATTATAGATAGATTAAGACGAACCTAGGTCTGTATCTGCATAATAATAATATACAATCTGCTTCTTCTGAAGCTTTTAAAACATTAAAATTTAACAGCTTTTAATTTGTGGACGTTGGGACACAATTATGTATCCACGTTTTATTGCCGAAACAAAAATACAACATTTCATAAATGTAAACAAAACGTTCAAACGGTTACAATGGAATATATAATTAAAAACTATGAGTGAAATCCGAAATGTTAGTTTAACTAGCATCATCAGCAAAAGGAAAAAAATCATTTTAAAAGATTTTTGATTTTATATGTGATATTTTTGTTCCGAAATGTTATATTTATCTCTGGTATTTTATCTTTTAACATTTGGATTTTGAATGGGATAGATGAATCCCAATAATAATTTTGTATACATTTGGTTCTCAACTTTTGTTTCATGTCAACTGCACGATTAGATCTTTACTTGAGTCTCGTACAACCAGGAAGATAGATATGTATCCAACTTTTTCTGTCAAATGAGTTGGTGGTTGATATTCAAGGTGTTTATATCATCTGTGTAATTGATTTTTGACCAAAATTTTGATCAACCAGTAAAGTGGTTCTTCACTAAAATTTTACATTAACCAGAAACGTTTCTCTACACCAGGTTTTTGTGCTATTGGGGGTAAGTGAATCACAGTCACGATTTTATATCAGGTTGGTATAAAATTTTGTACTAAGTTTCTTAATGAAAGATTTTCTATCAACCAGAAAAGTGAATCATCACTTAGTTTTAGTTTCAACAGTGCTGTTGAATCATAAACAGTATTTTATGTTATTTAGGTAGTCGATTTTGAACCAAGTGTTTAAGTTGACCAGAAATATGATTCATTACCAAGATTTTGTATAAACTAGAAAAGTGGATCTCCATCAGGTTTTGATGTCATTTTACACCGTCACAGCTGTTGACAAGTAGAAACAAGTAGAAACAGCGTTTCAATCACTAGTATATCTGTTGTATCTCAGCCAGCTTGATGACCCTTGGTATTGTCCGAAAGGCCTCGTCGGTAATGATTATAGTAGATACAGTTTGGATGACATCTGTATCATTATCTTTTGTTTCACTTATGTTTCTATTAATAATCATAATGAAGATTTTATGACACTGTGGCATCTGTTACTCAACCACGTTTTTTGGGTCAATCAGATTCATCAAATCTTTATGTCACTCAAGGAAACTCATCTTTGACAAGGATTGTTTTAATTAACCAGATATTGAATTATTATACAAAATTTTGTCCATTGTGTAAGTGGTCATCGTCAAATGTCCAACGGGTAATTGTATTTCCAACAAGCTCCTCCCCCCCGTCACACAGTGGTATGTCTGGGCACTTATAACGCTATAAACCGGGTTTCGACACCCGTGCTTAGATGAGCACACATAGCCCATTATGTGCTTAACTTCAAACAAACAAACAATTTCCAACAAGATTTAATATCATAGTGTACGATACCCTTGGTGAGCAGAGCACGGGTAGCCCATTGTGTGGCTTTGTGCTTAACTTCAAACAAACATAATGTACGTGGATCACAGCTAAAATTTTGTGTCAATCGGACAGATTGATTACAAGCAAAATTTGGTGAAAATTGGGTATTTATATGTCCATCAACACTTTTTTTTTTTTTTTACAGAATCGCGATATTTATGGAGGAAGTGTTGAATGAGCTGAAAGAATGAATATTTTGTTTTAAACGAAAAAGCTTTGAAGTCAAATTTGTGTGTAATTATGGGATTTATTATGTTACAGGAAAGGGTTCATAAGTAAATGCCATTAACTTCAAATAATCAGACCCGGCATGGCCAAGTGGTTAGGGCGCTCGACTCGCAATCTGCGGATCGGCGGTTCGAATCTCGATCCCACCAAACATGCTCTCGCTTTCAGCCGTAGGGGCGTTACAATGTGATGGTCATTTCGTTTGTAAAAAAGTAGCCCAAGAGTTGGCGGTGGGTGGTAATGACTAGTTGCCTTCCCTTTAGTCTTTCACTGCTAAATTAAGGACGGCTAGCGAAGATAGCCCTCGTGTAGCTTTGCGCAAAATTCAAAACTAACAAACAATCAAATAAATTATTGTAGAAGCGAAATTCAGGTGCATTAGTATTATTTGGTGAATATAATTCAAGGTCTAATCCACGTAATGATAATAAATTGCTTTATTTCCTCCTTTAACGGTTGTACAAATTTGGAACATGTATTAAATATACTGTAGGCGTACGTTAAAAATGATGTCAACCGAAATGGATAAAATACTGACTGATTCAATCTTTGTCGTTCCCCGGTGGGACAGCGGTAAGTTTACGGAATTACAAAGCTAAAATATGGGGTTCGATTCCCCGCGGTGGATACAGGAGATAGCACGATGTGGCGAACACTCTCTTTCTTAAAATCACTCCACGCACTTCACGATTATCTAACTCAATTCTTTCAACTCTCTTGAAACAACTCAATTTTTAACAATCTCACGACGTTTTCGAAACTACGTTCGAATATATCAGAACTTCACGTCACATTCTTATAACAAGCTTCCTGAATTTAAACTTACTATCACATGGGTACCATTAAGACCTAGATTCCTCCAGTTACCTTCTAAATTACAGTGTTAAAAATATAGCTAATAACACTGCCCCCTTCCTGTATTGTAAGTCCCTTTAACAAACCCAATACACAAAAACTACTCCAAATTGTCCATTCACTAAGTATTTTTGTCGATTTTCTCTCCTGGATGGCGTCTTGTCTCTTGTTGTCTATTGCTATCCTGTTGCTAGGGGAGTTATTCCTATTTAGAATGTCAAGTGAATTCGCTGGCGACACCAACTGTGATAAGACTTTGAAAACAGTCTCGTCAGGAATTCTGGGTTCTTCCACAAGCAAATTATTCTCTAGAGTTTCCCACTTGGCCGTTCTTTCACCAACATATTTCCAAAGACGATCACAATGATGACCTTTAGCCTCTCTTGTAAACACCTACTTAATTTTAGAGTTTGTTCTCTTTTGAGACGAGAAGTATTTAGCCACACCATGTTACCTCGGTGGAATCCAGTTTCATCCGTACTTACTGCATTTCTACCTTTTGCTTTATCACAAGCAAAAGGTGTAGTAATTGTCATGTAGTGCATAGGGATTTCCTGGTTATAGAATATACAGCTATCGTAAGCTAACATGACTTTGCATCCATGTCTCTACATGAAATCAGTTCTTAAAATACATCCTTTCTTGGTGTCAATTACCCAGACATCATGATGCACAGAGAAGCTTCCTACAATAAAGGTAACTTCCAACTTTCCTTTTGCTAAAATTTTATGTTTACCTGCTGTTCGCATCAATCCATCTTCTTTCTTCATCCCGAGAGGCAATTTCCCATCTTTAACTAACAATTGTAGCTGTTGAACCAGTGTCATTCAGCATACTGCAAGGTTTGCCTTCAGTAAGCCCGTGGACTTGAGAATGATTTTCCTCAAATAATGAAGTGGTAGATGAAGTATTTCCATCTAAATTTCGCCTCAAACAATTCCTCTTTTCTTGATGTCTCATTATATCTTTGTTGTTCCATAATTTGGTTGTCTTCTTGGCTTGATAACAACTGTTGATTCCTTATACTCTTGGCTCTAGTGGCCAAGTTCTTTCACAACTATAAGAGATATCTCTTCCTATTATCCATTTGGTTGGGTTCTTATTCCATATAGGCCTTTGCTTATACTAACTGGCAAAAAGTCCTTTTTTTTTCTCTAACTAGTCATCTAATTAAGTCTTTCAGCTCTTTCAGACTATTGTTGGGGGGTATGTTTCAATACTCAAGGATCTGACATTCTTGTAACTTCTAGATGGTGCCTGTATTAGTTCATCTCCAGCTTTAATGAATTCTAATTCCATCGCCAACCGTAGGGTTTTCTTTCTGGTCATAATATCCTAGTCTGGTATAGCGTCTTTAAACTGGTCACGTGCCAATGAATACATCATTTCACGAGAAGCGTCCAGGTAAGATAATTGTGCAAGCCTTCCACAAATTCATCTGAGGTCTGTTCTTTCTTCCGTATCCTATTCTAGAACTTTACCCTGGATAATTCTTTCGGTTGCAACACTACAAACCTGTTGGATAGGGTGGCCACTAGTGCTTGATAGCTCTTACATCTCTCAGCTTGGAAAGGTACTTGTTATTGTCAAAGCTGGTCCTTTGAAATGGGCTGTAAGATAGTTTGTTGTTCATTTTCCACCTGCTCACTCTGGAAGTGATTTCAACCAGAACCTAGTATGACTCCCATGATACCTTCCCGTCATAAACCACTGGTTTCTCGATTGGCTGATGTTGAACTAGCTAGATAAATTTTGGAAGAGGATTTGGTAGTGTTATGGCTGGAGTAGTCCAGGAAGATCTTTCAGTAAGTAATAGAAGGCACTGCAATAGTGGTAATAGGTATAGACCAGTTAAGTTATTCTATTCCGTATGTGCTAGAAGAAGGTGTTTTGGGTTGGAACTCCTCAGCAAATTCAGAAAGAGGTGTAAATGGTTTAATCTTTGCATTTAATAATTCTTTTACCAGATGCTTTATCTTGTTATTGATTGTCTTTTATAATTTGCTTTTGACTTCATCGATATTCTTCTGCATTTCTCAAACTCTGTACACCTTCATTGATCTTGTCTTAATTCAGATTTATTTTTGATTTTAATTCCTCTTTAAACAGTACGTCTCTTTCTTTTAATTTTCTGTCTCTGTTTTATTTTCCTGTAAATTTCTTCTTGGTCTTCTTCTAATTTCCTGTCCCTTTCTTTTAATTTTCTTTCTTTTTTTTTTCATAGTTTTATCATGTCACACAAGTATCTTATCCTAGTTTGTGCCCTTGTTGTCATCTTGAATAAAAGTTCTGGTTCAATCAAATTTCTTTCACCAAAAACATACCACTTCTGACACCAGTGTAGCTGCGTAGATATTTTGCTTGCGAGTTTTTGTATATTATCGTGTGAAACTAATTCAAAGTCCAGTCCACAATACGATAATATATTACTGTACATCATCCTTTAAGGTTCCACAAACTTGAACACATGAACTGCCGTAAATTTTTTGTAAGTCTATGTTAAGAATGACGTTAGCTAACGTAAACCAAATAAACTTACTTGTACGAAATAACCTTGATAGCTAACACATTGACTGATTCAGTCTCTATCTTGAAATCACTACTCACAACTATCTAACTCTACTCGTGCATCACAACTCACTTTCTAACTAACGTCACGACACTTCACGGAACGTTGTGTTTATAATATGCGATCGAATATACAAGAACTTTAAGTAACAATCTTAGAACGTTCCGTATACCAATCACCATGCACTCTGTGAAGGCTGAATGATGCCCTCCATTCAAATCTGCAATATCTCAGTGATGGCTACATTCCTAGGGAAGCCTGCACAGCAGTTATTTAATCATCTTTTTTTTATTTTATCTGTTTGATGATGAGAAACGTTTGTAAGATCCAATCAGCTATCTGTTCCAACAAACACATTTACTTATTCAACGAAAAAAGTCACTGAGATTCTGCCACTCTTTTGAATTGAAATAGCATGCAGAATCCTTATCTAGTGACCTCAGATATGTCGACAACTGTGTACTGTATACCAATCTATACAATCACGTGGTTACCATTAAGATTCTCAGCTCCCTCTACTTAACATTGAAAATGTAGCTTATAACAATATAGTTGTAAAGAATCTCAGGAAATTTTAGAGGTTGTCATTTACTATGATTTTATCCACTTTTTTGTGGCATTCATATAAGAATAGGATAAGAATGAACACTTTGTGTTTAAAATATAATAAGTTGTACATGATTTATTTAGATTGCTATATTGTTGGTGTGTTTATAAATTACTTTAGGTGTCGCACCAAGCACGGATTGGGGATTAAAAACGACCAGGAAAATTTATTTTTATACCAGTCCTCCAATGAGGCCAGGGGGAAAGGATTTTGTTTGGTTTGAATTTCGCGCAAAGCTACATTAGGGGGTATCTGCGCTAACCGTCCCTAATTTAGCAGTGAAAGACTAGGGGGAAGGCAGCTAGTCATCACTACCCACCGCCGATTCTTGGAGTACTCTTTTACCAACGAATAATGGGATTGACCGTCACATTATAACGCCCCCTCGACTGAAAGGGCGAGCATGTTTGGTGAGACGGAGATGGGGGAAAGGTATTCCTGAAAAAGTAAGCGGGTAACTGAGCTTAATGTTGCATAACTTATAATCTGTACTTGTGCTATTCGTACAGTTCAAAATTGAACAAAAATATATTATGCAAAATTTGTGATTTACAATCGAACGTTTATGATATTACCAGCCTTAGTAAAATATAGGCTGATTTAACCACATAATTAAATAAACTGAAACAGGGAATTGGGCACATGATTAAGCCCAATTTAAATAGTGTTTAAAAAATTCACACTTTTTTTTTCGATGAACTATTGGCTCGCAGCAATTTTACTCAGTGTTCCAACGGTCCAATCCGCTTCTGTGTAGCATACTTGAAAAGAAACGTCTTCAACCATTAATAAGGACTGTTATACCCGTTTAAACCTTAAGTGATGAAAAGAATGTAGGCGACATTCTTTGATTTGACTCTATTGCACTTAAGACTAGCATTGTCTTATTCATGATATAATATGTAAGGCCTATCATTTATCGACATAAAGTTTCTTTTTAAAACGAATACACCACTATTGAGTGGTTGAAGGCCTTTAATATGTATATATATATATATATATATTAGATATTTAGTAAAAAAAAATT
>NW_013670340.1:70114-71671 GCF_000517525.1 Limulus polyphemus
AAGACTACCCTATAATATCTCATGATAGTTAAAACACTCTGTAAAATTCCCTAATAGTTTTGTTGCTAAGCGACAATGTATATTGTTAATCATTACCAAAAAGGAGTGTGAAAGCGTTCTCGACAATATAACATCCAATAATAGTTAAAAACCACTCTATAACATCCCATAATAGTTTCAAAAAATCACTCTATAACATCACATAATAGTTAAAGAAAAACACTATAACATCCCATAATAGTTAAAACAATAACATTCCACATTTCTTTTCTATGTGGTTTTTCGCATAAAAAGATGCGCATGCGCGTACGTACGTGGATAAGTAATAACACCCAGTTGCATACCCTCAGGGTCTATTTAGTATGAGTGCAAAATTTCAGATATCTATGTTCTTTCTTCTTGGAGCTATGATGGTCACATACTCTTTTCTATGTAGTTTTTCGCTAGCTTGCCTCATGAAAACAAATTTTTACATTCTGTGGGTGTAATTCCTTTTCTCTGTATTTTTGCAGATGAAAACATTTTATGAAAACACATTTTTAATGACACCATTACTATAGATAAAATATAATTAATGTAGTTAATTTTTTATCGAAGCAGTATTTTTCATCTACAAGTACACTAAAAACGATATTCATTTATGGTATTATTAAATGTTAATATTTAGCTTGCATACATGTGGTAGGCCTAAGCTATATATTACTTTTAAGTTTTGAACTAATGTTAGTGCCGTATTTGGTTAAATTATTGATATAAGCTTAATCTGGAGATTATTAAAGATAGGTCTTTCTCACAAAGCCACAGACACAAGGAGTGAAAATTTTAAAACAACAGAAATATTTTGCTGAATGACCAATAGGCAATAATGCTGAATACATTGTCTCATCTAGATTACATCACAGTAAGCCTTCGTCCTACACTCGATTTTATTGTAAGCCTAATGTTAATCTGTTTAATTCAAGCCTAATTCTGCTATTTTTAAAAACTTAAAAGCTGCTATTGATTGAATAGGCTAAGTTAGTATTAAAGTAATAGTATTTTTGCTTATTTCCTCACATTTCGGAAAGTTTCTGAGTAGACAGAATTTAAGTAGCCTTTCGACTAACACATTTATGCTGTTCCGCTGTTGATGACTGACTGTATAGTTTCTGTACTTGCCTTTACCATTAAAGGTAGGCTATACGATCATTACACTTACTAGTTTACCTTTTCTGAATGTAACTAAAAGGCAGTTAAAGAGTATTCACACGTGTATGCTTAAAAAGTTGGGCGGTAACTTCTACTAATTTTAGAGAAAATTACTTATTTAATTTACCCAGTTGCGAGAAGTAAATTTTAAGATTAATAAACCTGATATTTAATTCGGACGAGCAAGGCACTACGAAATTTTCCCTGTAGGAATAATGACTAATATGTTGTTTTCAAATTCGATGACGAGGAACCCACTTTGACGGCTTGAATGGGTAATGAAGAAAAATTTTAATATAAGTTTAACATAACAGCAAATGTACAACGTTTCGACAAGGTTTTGTGTTCAACTGATATTAAAGTTTTTCT
>NW_013670340.1:72408-74328 GCF_000517525.1 Limulus polyphemus
TCATAGAAGTAAGTTTGGACCTTAGATACATGAGGTAGGATTATATATATAGAAGTAATAGTTAATCATAGAAGTAAGTTTGGACCTTAGATACATGAGGTAGGATTATATATAGAAGTAATAGTTAATCATAGAAGTAAGTTTGGACCTTAGATACATGAGGTAGGATTATATATAGAAGTAATAGTTAATCATAGAAGTAAGTTACGAAGAACACACTTATCTACTATACAAATGTGCAAGTAGATAGTTTAATTTTTCCGAAGTCTCATAAATAAATAGATAAATTTATTAACACAAATTAGGCATAAATAGCGAAGATCAGAAGGTAACAATTAAAGTAATTTAATTAGGTTTAAATGGCTTTTATTCGTAATTACAGAAAGCTCTACAAATATAGTAATGGAACACTTAAACATCATGTATAACGTGTTCATACAGAAACAGTTGTTTATATATTTTGTGAATAAATGTTTTAGTAATTTCAGGTGTATTAATACATTTTTCGTAATACTGGAGAAAATGGGATGACTAAAAGTATTGTGCTGCACAGTTTCCTAGCAAACTCGAATTTAGCTTTTGGCTCTTGCACAAGCAACACCATAAGTGTTGACTATTCACAATGTCAAATTCAAAATTAGAAAGAAGTTGGCCTAACGCATTGAAGAGAAGAAAAAAAGAAAAAAATGACAAGACGAAAGGTGGAGTGCGAAGGTAAGGTTGAATATTACGTGATGTTTGATTTTCACGTATACATAAATTAAAATGTAAGCTTAAATTAGTTTTAGGTCTACTTTATGGGCTAAATTTTTACCCAACTATAACAAGCATAGGCCTAGGCCAAAGCTATCACTTTTGCGATTAACTGTAGATGTATAAAGTTAGGCCTATTGATTAGTAAACGAAACCATTGGGTCATATATTGGGACAATAATATAGTAACGGTTTCTATTTTTGGATGAATTCTTTTGGATAAACTAAAGTTCTGTCCACTTAATGATAACGAAAACATTTTATTTCTTAAACTTAAGTATTTTTTTTTTTTTTAGTTTTGATATTGGCATTTGTTAATATTTATCCGGGCAATAACTCAAATTTAGGGACTGTTACTCCTGAATCCTTGAGGTCTTTGATCTGGCCGCTTAAAGTATAAGATGGCATTCAGGTTGAAAACACCAAGTTTCAATTTCCCCATTAGGTTGAAAACTCCAGTTTCTCCAAAGTAATTTATATGTTTCATTACTCCTTGGAGAGGTAGTAGAAGAATGGTAATTTGTTTGTCTTAAATGTGTGTGTTTAATTTAAATGTATTTTTACTGTCTCGAGTTTGCTACACAATCGATTGATTGTGTATTTTCACAAGTAAGGTTAAATGGCACAAAGATGAATATTAATTGAGCCCTAACCAGCCCTGCTGTCCTAACCAGTATATTACTAGTCTACTGTCACATTAAACCGAATTGAATATTATGTAGTTCTAATTCAAAACTCATTTTCATTTTTCTAAATGATAACAATACTACCTGGAATACCCGTCCGTTGGACTGGTGAAGTAAAAACTCGTTTGTAACAAATGATAGGAAATTGTGTTTCAATTTTTTTTCTTAACATGACAAACTTTAAAAGTGCAATAAAAATACATAAAGGTATCAATACTGAAAAGAAAGACATATTGTCTTTCAAGAATTCTATCAATATAAAATTAGATGGGGGGGGGGGTCCAACACCCTCCCAGATGACCTTTCTCCTGTCATCCTGTATTACTGTGTCAAGTTGTGCTGATTTGGTAGTTTTTCCGAAATTAGATATGAAATTAGATGGGGTGTCCAACCCCCTCCCACATGACCTTTCTCATATCATCCTATATCACTGTGTCAAGAGTTTGGTGCTGATTGATCAAGAAATGTGGAACGTATAAAG
>NW_013670340.1:74604-75817 GCF_000517525.1 Limulus polyphemus
GAAAGAAAGAACATATTGTCTTTCTAGAATTCTATCAATATAAATTAAGTATGGGGAGGGGGGGGGTCCAACACCCTCCCAGATGACCTTTCTCCTGTCATCCTGTATTACTGTGTCAAGTTGTGCTGATTTGGTAGTTTTTCCGAAATTAGATATGAAATTAGATGGGGTGTCCAACCCCTCCCACATGACCTTTCTCATATCATCCTATATCACTGTGTCAAGAGTTTGGTGCTGATTGATCAAGAAATGTGGAACGTATAAAGCCAAATATGAAATGATAGATATGCGACCGTGTATTTTTTCCCGGACACACACTTTGTTTTATATATACACACACGAACAGACCTGGTAACCTAAAACTGACCAATAATACAATGCGCAACTTAAAGGAAAACTAATTATCTAGATGTCTTGCTGAATATATATGTACATAACATCAAAGAAACAGGTTCAAATGCACGCTCTTAGGAAATCTTTATTGTTCTGTGCTTCTGAGTACCTTAGAATTGTATCACTTTATAAACCTACCTACTTACACTGTTTGTTTATATGACTGGTGTTCTTTCATTATTTAATTTATCATGATACTCTAAAGAACTAATCCCATCATCAACTTATAGAATACAGTATTGGAAATCTGAACTTTAATTTAAAATATTAACAAAAGCGTCGCGATGCTTGGGTAATTGGACAACCTTTGTCTTCAGAATAAGTAATGACAGAATGAGTTTAATAATATCAGGATGTCAATCCTCATTATGACGGAATGAGTTTGATAATACCAGGTCGTCAATCCTCATGATGACAGAATGAGTTTGATAATATCAGGTTGTCGATCCTCATGATGACGGAATGAGTTTGATAATACCAGGTTGTCAGCTCTCGTGATGACAGAATGAGTTTGATAATATCAGGTTGTCAATCCTCATGATGACGGAATGAGTTTAATAATATCAGGTTGTCAATCCTCATGATGACAGAATGAGTTTAATAATATCAGGATGTCGATCCTCATGATGACGGAATGAGTTTAATAATATCAGGTTGTCAATCCTCATGATGACAGAATGAGTTTAATAATATCAGGATGTCAATCCTCATGATGACGGAATGAGTTTGATAATATCAGGTTGTTGATCCTCATGATGACGGAGTGAGTTTAATGATATCAGGTTATTGATCCTCATGATGACGGAGTGAGTTTAATAAC
>NW_013670340.1:76011-77112 GCF_000517525.1 Limulus polyphemus
CAATCCTCATGATGATGGAATGAGTTTAATAACATCAGGATGTCAATCCTCATGATGACGGAATGAGTTTAATAATATCAGGTTGTTGATCCTCATGATGACGGAATGAGTTTAATTATATCAGGTTATTGATTCTCATGATGACGGAGTGAGTTTAATAATATCAGGTTGTTGATCCTCATGATGACGGAATGAGTTCAGGTTGTCGATCCTCATGATGACGGAATGAGTTTAATAACATCAGGTTGTCAATCCTCACAGAATGAAATGATAATGTACTAACATTCTTTATAATAAAATAACGACAATTTTGATAACATAACGGATTGAGAACCTTATTGATAGTAGAATTACAATTTGGATGATAACGAACTGACAGCTTCGCTAATAGCAGAATGTCTATTTTGATTGGCCAATAACGTTATAAATAACAGAATGACAACTTTAACTTTTTTGGATAAAGATCGTTGTTAATAAGGCAAACAACAATAAGGGTATCTGAATAAGACTTAGTTCTTTATGACTAACTTAAATGATTATAAACTATGGTGTTTGAGAGTAAGAAAATAAGATTTCTGATAAAAGCAAACGAAATACTTTTAAAATGATTGTTTAAAGACGTAATAAAAAAACAACCGTATATTTTCAACTTGTCTCTAGCCCAGTGTTCTATGGTCTGTAGAAACTTCACCCTTAAATTTTACATGATAAAATATTATATTTTCAACTTGTCTCTAGTCCAGTGTTCTATGATCTATAGAAACTTCACCCTTAATTCTTACATGATAAGATATTGTATTTTCAACTTGCCTCTAGTCCAGTGTTCTATGGTCTGTAGAAACTTCACCCTCAATTCTTACATGATAAAATATTACATTTTCAACTTGTCTCTAGTCCAGTGTTCTATGGTCTGTAGAAACTTCACTCTTAATTCTTACATGATAAAATATTACATTTTCAACTTGTCTCTAGTC
Organism: Limulus polyphemus; assembly: GCF_000517525.1. NCBI lineage: Eukaryota > Metazoa > Arthropoda > Merostomata > Xiphosura > Limulidae > Limulus > Limulus polyphemus. Next base: position 76,986 of record NW_013670340.1, read on the forward strand.
CAGTGTTCTATGGTCTGTAGAAACTTCACTCTCAATTCTTACATGATAAAATATTACATTTTCAACTTGTCTCTAGTCCAGTGTTCTATGGTCTGTAGAAACTTCACCCTCAATTCTTACATGATAA
>NW_013670340.1:77890-81126 GCF_000517525.1 Limulus polyphemus
TATTATACTTACTATGTGGTGCTTATTATACTTATTGTACGGTGCTTATTATACTTATTGTACGGTGCTTATTATACTCATTGTGTGGTGCTTATTATACTTACTGTGCGGTGCTTATTATACTAATTGTATGGTGCTTATTTTACTTATTGTACGGTGCTTATTATACTTATTGTACGGTGCTTGTTATACTTATTGTATGGTGCTTATTATACTTATTGTACGGTGCTTATTATACTTATTGTACGGTGCTTGTTATACTTATTGTGTGGTGCTTATTATACTTACTGTATGGTGCTTATTATACTTATTGTACGGTGCTTATTATACTTACTGTATGATGCTTATTATACTTATTGTACGGTGCTTGTTATGTTTACTGTATGGTGCTTATTATACTTATTGTATGGTGCTTATTATAGTTATTGTGTGGTGCTTATTATACTTATTTCATTCTTTCCTATATATTTGTATATTTTTATTACATTTAATTACAAAATTAAATGACTGTGTCACGCTATTAAAGATTTAAGTCCTGTGTCTTCTCGGCCTGTTGTATCGTTTTAAAAACGTTAATTGTAATTAATTTTTGAGTCTTAATTATGTTCCACTTGGCATTTATAATAATTTATACATAACAATTCTTCATATTTTATAATCATCAGGGTTTCTGCTGTTTATTTTCTTGCTACTCCCCCCCCCTCCCCTTTGGTGGCTGAGCGATAAGCTTGAGGGCTCACAAAGTTAAAAATTGTGTTTCGATACTCGCAGTGGGCATAAAATGAATGCCCATTGCGTGGTTTTGTGCTTAATACTCATTTGTTAAAGCGCAAAGTTACACAATATGCAATCTGCGTTATGACCACTGCGAATATCTGATCCCGATTTTTAGCTTTATAAGCCCTCAACCTTACCGCTGAGCTAGCGGGGAAATATATTATCGTACTTATAATTAGTCCTATGCTACATTCATAGATCACCTCACATTATTCTTAATAAGGTATTCTATTTCTGAAGCGGGCATCATAGCCAAGTGGCTAGTGTACCCTGGCTGTGAGTCTAATTATTCCTGTTGACAAAAATAAAAAACGGGTTTCGCACTTCGGATCTCTGGATGCGCAAATAAAGTGACCGTCAAATTGAACTATTTAATCATACAAGAGTAGTCCAACAGTTGGCGATCGGTGCTGCTGGTTTTCCTCTAGGCTATCAGTTCACAAGCAGAATACCCTTGTTTGTTATTTTAGACAAACTCTGAAACAAACAACAATATTGTGTTCAACTTTCATTCGACTGTCGTCATGATTTTCTAAACTTTTCTCAAAAGGCGTTCTATTCTATTTAATACTTACTCTGCCCTCCACCCGAACGGTGGCTCAGCGGTAAGCATGGGTGCTTATAACGCTCAAAACTGGTGTTCGATACTTACCCGCTGTGGGCATAGCGCTGATAGCCCATTATGTAGCTTTACGCTTAAAAACAAACAAAAATAATCCTCCCTCACAAGTTCATAACTTCCCCAAAAGGGGGAATAAGGCCACTTGGAGGGATCACCTGTTTTAACGAGCGCACACCATGAACCACGAGAAGCATTATGCACTCTGCAAGCTGCAACACAGCATGACACGTGAACTTCAAAAGCAAGAAATAAACATATTTGTTACTCTTAATGTTGGTTTTATTTACTCTTGAAACAGACCCTGCGGAAGTACATCTAGTTCACATATATTTGTTTGCCGAATTATGCGCAAAACGGTTCAAGGGCTATCTTTGTTAGCCGTCCCTACTTTAGAAGGCAACTCTTGGGCTACTCCAATCAGACAGTGGGATTGAACATCATATTTTGACGTTCCCATCGCTGAAAAAGCGAACATGTTCAATGGTGGGGTTGAAACCCGCGAAGCACAGACTGCAAATTGAGCGCCCTAACCACCAGCCATATATATATATATATATATATATATGATGATATACGTATGTGTTTGTGGACATTGCTATACGTATAGATCCTTTATACCGGTTTTTCCCATTGTTCTGTTTACTTTTATAATTTATCTGCCTGACATTCTTGTCCGTTTTTTTAGTGATGTTTCCACGGTGCTTGTGCACAGAACACGAGGTTTGCTTTTATTTATGCCAAAGGCATAGTTTTGTAAGACTGAAAACCCTTTTGTTAATACATCCACAAGATCGAACGGATTGCTTTACTTAAACTTTTAAAGTAAACTTCACTTTAAGCGTATGTTCTGCTTTTTCTGCACGAGTATAGCAAACAGTGAAAATACGATCATCAATACTGTCATTCCACGAGACAGTGCGAGATAATGTCGTAGGCGTTCTAAATTAAGTTATTATCTGTAATTTTTATCGCTGTTTGCATTGTATCTTCATGATGAAAGTACGAGATTAAATACTTACAGTTTTATACAATACCTTTATTTGTGTTTGTTAGATTTAAACAAGATAGAATAACTAACAACAAAAATAAAGTATGTATTTACTGCTTACAGAAAATGTTTCGCTTTCATTCCACTATCTTGAATTTTTCTTTCAAGAATGAGCTAATTTTCGTGTTTTTTTTTTTTCCATAGTAGGTATAACAGATTGCAAAAATTGCGTTGACGATTTTGTTCTTCATTCTATAACAATGCTGATCGTGACACTTGGAGTACAGACAGTTGGTTGTCATTTAATATAGAATTTTCATCTGGAGCTCGCTCTGCAGTGTACATAAGTTTAATAAAAAGTAAATCAGCTATTAGTTACATTTGAAGTCGAAAACTTAATACAAACGGAGCTTTGTATGGCGTTACTTGTGAAGGATTTTACAATTCACTCCACTGAGAAGTAAAGAGAACCTGAGGGCTCATTTTAATTAGAAAGTTAAATAATCTAATGGAATATTATATGGCTTTACTTGTGAAGAATTTTAAAATTCACTTCACTGAGTGGCATGGCCAAGTGGTTAGGGCGCTCGACTCGCAATCTGCAGGTAGCGAGTTCGAATCCCCGTCCCACCAAACATGCTCGCCTTTTCAGCCGTGGGGGCGTTATAGTGTGACGGTCACTCCCACTATTCGTTGGTAAAAGAGCAGCCCAAGAGTTGGCGGTGGGTGGTGATGACTAGCTGCCTTCCCTCTAGACTTAAACTGCTAAATTAAGGACTGCTAGCGCAGATAGCCCTCGTATAGCTTTGCACGAACTTACCAAAAAAAAAAACTAAACCACTCCACTGA
>NW_013670340.1:82092-86991 GCF_000517525.1 Limulus polyphemus
GCTTTGCACGAACTTCCAAAAAAAACGAAACCACTCCACTGACAGGCAAAGAATATTAGGTAGCTAATTTTAGTTGGAAAGTTCAATAACGAAATGACTTTAGGTGTGAAAGGTGTTACAGTTCACTCCATTAAGAGGTAAATAAAACCAGAGGGCTTATTTTAATCGAAAAGTAAAATGGTACTTTATATGACTTTCAGTACGAGGGTAAAACTTATTCCCCTGAGATGCAACGACAACACCAGGGCAAATTTTAGTTGGAAATTTAAATAGCCTAAAATATTATTTCGTATTGAAAGAGTATGAACGTGTATTGTATAGTATTTGAAATAATTGCGAGTAATTGTAGATAAACGTGTTTACAATTATTTATTATTATTTATTATTTTTGTTTTACAATTCAGCCAATTTGTTTGGTTCCCGTTTGACTTTCTCAGTTCCATATAGGCCTACCCACCCAGCCTTAATAAAATATTGATATCGAGGTTTTATGCAGGCCAGACCGTGTTTGTGTAATGTTCCATCTGTCTGTTTCCAGATATCATTTCACTATATTTGCTGCATGTTTAGGATTACTGTTGTACTAACAGTCTTGTTTCTGAGGGAATGACATGATGGATAAGAACTTGCTTGTCCTTGCCCAACAGATCTTGTTCCTGAGGGAATGACATGATGGATAAGAACTTGCTTGTCCTTGCCCAACAGATCTTGTTCCTGAGGGAATGACATGATGGATAAGAAATTGCTTGTCCTTGCCCAACGGATCTTGTTCCTGGGGGAATGACATGATGGATAAGAACTTGCTTGTACATAAGAGTCAGGTTTCAGTCAATTTCGTATATATCTTCAACAACATTGGCTAAGATGCAGTCCATACTTGTATCGGTCCTCTGCACACTTCACTACAGATTCTTTTCTCTGCTATCGAACAAACAAACAAACCATATGAATTTGGATTCATCTGTTACGAGTACTCTCTTCGGGCTTTACCCACCCTATTCTTTGAGATCTCATCTACACTTCAGTCTTTTGACTTGGATATCTCTCCGAAGCATTGGTTATTGTTGAGCTTCCCATTGCGGCCATTTTATGCTCGTGTGTATGTTACTGTTCTGGAGATAGAATTTACACCTGTTCTTACAGCTAGGTCATTAAAAAGACCTCTCTTGGGTTGTCGTGTATGTCCTAAAGAGTATACCCTGAATAACTTAACGTTACTTTTGAAGAGTTTGGGTTTTCTACCTCAACCCATTTATTATCAACAGCTCTTACTGAAACATAAAATTTCATTTTAGTCTGAGTTCTAAACGTTTGTCATGTGTTATTTTGTCCTGATATCTATGGACGCTGGAAATATTATGACTACCTGCCCTTTTTTGGCATTACGCTGGTGTGGCTCTGTCTGATTGGTTGGATGAAAGCCAGTTACAGTGTAAACTATCAACATGTTACTATGTGTATATATATTCTGGTGCAGTTCGTTTTCATAGAGTAGAAGAGGAACAATTCCATAATATTTGCATTTTATACCCATTTTACTCACTATTTCGCACAGTTTTCCATACTTAAAAGCCATGTATTAATGTGAACCCGTACTGTTGACCTGTTTGCTACATAGCTGTGAGATCACATGGAAACAGTTAGAGTTATCTAAGTATTTGATCACATACAGAAGTTTTCTACTGATAAATTTAACCATTCATGAGCTACACATCACTAAGCTGTATCTGCCATACACCACTCGATATATGCAAGATTGTAGGATAAAACCAAATGGTAATTTGAATTGGCTGAACAAATTATTAAATGGCGTGATCTCTAAGTTGTTAAGACAATTCTTTTCGAGCAGAATCGATATATTTACATCTTACGTATTAATTGAAAAGAAATGACTTGATCTAATTAGAATTCGACTTTTAGATTTCAAAGTTAACAATTCATGTAGGTTTGTACCTATTATAGTTCACCATATCGATATAATAAAACTATTTTGATCTATATGAGTTTTATAAACGTAATATGAAACGTCTTTTTTAAAAAAAATAAGTATGTCTAGCTTCACGGTTTTAAACTAATCCAAGAAATTATTTATTTTTTTCTTTCAAACGAACGTAAAATTAATGAAACAAGGTTATGCTGGAAAGGCGTCAACATTACATCAGTACCTGGTCCCAAGATGGATAAAACCTTATACCAGTATTTCATTACAAGCTGATTGAAATTTTTTATCAACATTTAATTCCACACTTGGCAAAGCATGACCAAGTGGTTAGCGAGTACGACTGTAAATCTCAGGATCCATTGCGTTTTAGAATTCGGTTTTGAGGATATGTTATAAATGTGACGGTCAAATCTCCTCTACTTAATTGAAGTAGTCCAAGAATTGGTATGTTTTGAACTGGTAGATGAGAGGAAAGGCAGAGTAGTCACATACCAATTCTTAGACTACTTCTAATTTTGAACCGGTAGATGAGAGGAAAGGCAGATTAGTCAACAACTCACATACCAATTCTTGGACTACTTCTAATTTTGAACCGGAAGATGAGAGAAAAGGCAGAGTAGTCAGCAACTCACATACCAATTCTTGAACTACTTCAAATTTTGAACTGGTAGATGAGAGGAAAGGCAGAGTAGTCACATACCAATTCTTGGACTACTTCTAATTTTGAACCGGTAGATGAGAGGAAAGGCAGAGTAGTCAACAACTCAAACCTACTTCTAATTTTGAACTGGTAGATCAGAGGAAAGGCAGAGTAGTCTACAACTCACATACCAATTCTTGGACTACTTCTAATTTTGAACCGGAAGATGAGAGAAAAGGCAGAGTAGTCAGCAACTCACATACCAATTCTTGGACTACTTCAAAGGCAGAGTAGTCAACAACTCACATACCAATTCTTTTTCCTCTAATCTACCAGTTCAAAATTTGAAGTAGTCCAAGAATTGGTATGTGAGTTGTTGACTACTCTGCTTTTCCTCTCATCTACCAGTTCAAAATTTGAAGTAGTCCAAGAATTGGTATGTGAGTTGTTCTGAAAGTGTTGATAACGTCCACCATCAATGATGTAATTATTACGTTGAAGTAAACAAAGTTTTCAGGTCTTCCATTATTGGTGATACCGTGTAAGTGATGCAGTAAGGAGAAAATATGCCAGATTATCCATCCTCGATGAAATTTTGTAACTGTTACATTAATGGGACCTGAAAAGGAATTTCCTGATGTTTATAAGTCTGACGAGAAACAAAAGCCATCAATTGAAATATGATTCGAAATGCGTCACACAAAGTCCTGTGATTTATAGAAGGTTTTAATTCTTAAATCATATAAGCCTAAACTGAAGGGACTGTTCATTCATCCCAATATTAAATAAAGAAATGGTTACTTTCCATGAAAATTTGATATTCTCCGTTTTATATAAATTATCCAAAACTGTTATTATTCTATAAAACGGATCCTTGAAACTGACGTATTTGATAATCAACTGTATTATAGTCTCGCATAATGAACTTGGCTAGAAGGTTCTAGAACCTCTTGCAGGATTCCAATTTCACGCATGAATTGACTCGTTACTGATGAACTAAGATTCACGTGATTACTCCAAGTCTACAGGCTTTGACTTGTAAATAAATATCGATAGCACGTCTGAGCGGCCTTGTAATGAAAACTGGTAGAAGATTTAAATTACTTTGTAATGTGTACTAGTACAAGGTTTAAATCATTTTGTAGTCAGATACTTGTAGAAGATTCAATACATTTATAATCATACAGGGTGGTAGAAGTTTAAATCAATTTACTATGTTTATTTAGAATTTTCCTGCAAAGCTACACAAGTGCTATCTACGCATTGGCATCTTTATTTCTGAACTAACATATTAGAGGGAAGACAGCTAGTCAACAGCACATACTGCCAACTTTTAAACTACTCTAATTGAATAGTGGGGATTTGATCGTCGTACGTATAACGTACCCTCAGAACCAAATTTCAGTGTGCAATTTTGCCCCCACGGAACTCGAACCATGGACTTCCAATTCACAGCTCAATACGCTAAACACAAGTTCATGTCTTACCCGATTTCGTGACTTTCTTTTGTTTGTAATTAAGCACAAAGCTACACAATGGGCTATCTGTGCTCTGCCCACCACGGGTATCGAAACCTGGTTTCTAGCGTTATAAGTCCGCAGACATACCGCTGTACCACTGAGGGGTAATTTCGTAACGAAATACGGATAAAACATTCAAATCACTTTTCGGTGAAACAGTGGTAAGAGATTTAAATCACGTTGTAATTAAATATTTTATACGATTTATTAAGTCATTTATAATCCTATATATGATGGTAAAAGATATAAATCACCTTGTACTGTATTTTTTGCTTTTTTATAATTTTCGTGCAAAACTACATAATAGCTAGTTGCGCATTGCTGTCCGTAATTTTGAACTAGTAGATGAGAGGAAAGGCAGAGTAGTCAACAACTCACATACCAATTCTTGGACTACTTCAAATTTTGAACTGGTAGATTAGAGGAAAGGCAGAGTAGTCTTTCCATTAGTGTAACAGTTGTACAGTATCATCGATGATGGATAATCTAACTACTTTTAGTTTCTATTAATGTAACAGTTGTACAGTATCATCGATGATTGATAATCTAACCACTTTTAGTTTCCATTAATGTAACATTTGTACAGTATCATCGATGATGGATAATCTAACCACTTTCAGTTCCCATTAATGTAACAGTTGTACAGTATCATCGATGATGGATAATCTAACCACTTTCAGTTTCCATTAGTGTAACAGTTGTACAGTATCATCGATGATGGATAATCTAACCACTTTCAGTTTCCATTAGTGTAACAGTTGTACAGTATCATCGATGATGGATAATCTAACCACTTT
>NW_013670341.1:0-4640 GCF_000517525.1 Limulus polyphemus
CTATAGGTCACCCACAACAACAGGATCCCTAAATAATTATAGGTCACCCACAACAACAGGATCCCTAAATATCTATAGGTCACCCACAACAACAGGATCCCTAATAACTACATGTCACCCACAACAACAGGATCCCTAATAACTGTAGGTCACCCACAACAACAGGATCCCTAAATAACTATAGGTCACCCACAACAACAGGATCCCTAAATATCTATAGGTCACCCACAACAACAGGATCCCTAAATAACTATAGGTCACCCACAACAACAGGATCCCTAAATAATTATAGGTCATCCACAACAACATGATCCCTACATAACTATAGGTCACCCACAACAACATGATCTCTACATAACTATAGGTCACCCACAACAACATGATCCCTAAATAACTGTAGGTCACCCACAACAACAGGATCCCTAATAACTGTAGGTCACCCACAACAACAGGATCCCTAAATAACTATAGGTCACCCACAACAACAGGATCCCTAAATATCTATAGGTCACCCACAACAACAGGATCCCCAAATAACTATAGGTCACCCACAACAACAGGATCCCTAATAACTATATGTCACACAATACAACAGGACCCTAATAATTATAGGTCACCCACAACAACAGGATCCCTAATAACACAAAACAACAGAGTCCCTAATTAGAAATGGTCACACAAAGCAACAGGATCCCTAATAACTACAGGTCACACACAGCAACAGAATCCATAACAGCTTTTGGTCACACATAACAACAAGATCCTTAATAATATATGGGTCACCAAAAACTTTAAACAGAAATACGTCAATATTACAATTAATCCCATTAATTACCGCTGTAATCTTACATAGCACACGAATGATTTCACACATTTTGTTTTAGTAAGTTCTTTACAACGAACATTGTGACAGGTAAAAACGTAAACTTACTGAATATGATACAACATTCTAACCCTACTGGTGGCGAATAGTATGAAACAGTCGATAATTTTAGGGGGGTTAAACTTGTTTAGGTTTACCTTTTTCGTCCCATCTTCGCTGCCCTCGGTTGCTACTCTTGACCTTTGGTTATAGGTTGGGTATTCCATAGGCGGCAGTGCACCCCACCAAGGAAATCCCATGGGTATCCAAGATGGAATCATAGTAGTTGGAGAATTCGTAGTCAAGGGGAACGGGGTGTAGGTTGTTGTTGGGAACCTGTGGATCGGGGAAATTGGCTGATAGGAAGATACTGAGGGTGTAATCTTCTCAGGAAATTGAGGTAGGCATTCAGCCCTACCAGGATGCGAAACCCCTTGCTGAGTAGTAATAGAAGAGGTTGAAGTGTAGGTCTTTGGTGTCGTGAAATAAGTTCCATTCTCAGGAGGAATGACATTATTCAGGTCTGTTACTGGGGTGACAGATGGCTCTTGTTTAGAGGACGCCATACTTGTAAATGGTAACGAAGTTGTGGAGCATTGAGGCACGTAGCAGGTGGATAGACTGGCAACAGAGAAATCTGACAGCTGTAGCGACACGTTGGTCCTCGGAGAAAAATTTGGCTGATTAGTCCCTGTGATCACAGCTTCTGCTGAGCTTGAAAGATCTTCAACCTTTGTTTGTCCACTACCTTTTCTGACTAATTTCTTGGTCAGACGTTCGTGTCCTAAATCTCTGTCGATGTTCACACCTGTCGTTTTTGATATATGGAATTCAGCACTGGTCAATGGATCTTTTTGAAGAGAATCAGAATTGTTTTCAACATGCTGTAAGGGGCGCACAAGGCAGGTTTCTTTTCGAGACATTTCTTTGCGAGACTTCGCTGATTTTGAATCCGTGCGTGTAAGGCAATGATTTATTTCAGACTCTTGGGAATGTGCAGATATTGGCATAGAAACTTCCGATTCTTGATTTAAGACAGCATAATTTTCACCATTACTTTTCAAGTCCGGTTGGGATTTAATTTCCACCCGTTTTGATGGTAAAACTCTTTGTTTGAAGATTTTCTTCATAACTTCCTTTTTGTACTTTTTAAAATGAAGAATCAATAAACGTTCCTTTTCTTTCTGTGCAGCCATCATGTCCAAGTAAAGTATTTCTTTTCTCAGTTTTTCGATTTTGTCTTTCACAGCTTGGGGGTCTTTTGCCCATAATGAGGATTCCTTCCAGCCATCCTTTTCTACAAAGATTGGATTTTCTTCAAGTAATATGGGAGTCTCATTTTCTTCTGTCAGTGGTAATATACTCTGCTCATTTGTCTCTGGTAACAACTTTTCTATTGAATGAAATTTTATGTCTTTAATAAATCGCAAGTTGTCCACAGGTTCCATAGTCGGTTCATTACAAACTTTGTCTTCTTCAGGTTGTTTGTCAGTTTGATACAAAGAGTTCTCTAACCCGTTCTCCCCATCTTCCAACAGAAGTGTACGTAAAATTGATTCTTCGTTCGTAACATCTTGTATTATACAGCTGTCCTCGTTGATCAACTTAATGGTTTCGTTTTGGAGTAACGCAGATGTTGGTTCTTTCTTGATGGACAACTCCTCAGATTTTAAAGTGCGAGATTCTTGATGCACAGAGTTCACAAATGAAGCAGGGGAAGGAACTTGTCGCCCCGATTCAAGTAGAATGGATTGCTTTTGACTGTTTTGAATCTGGAAAGCGCGTTTTGGTGGCTGTCGTACTGGAGCATCAGATGACTCGGACAGTCGTTGGATTTGTGGACGAACTCTCTGGACCAGAGCTCCCGGTTTAGTGGCCGATCCCGTTTCTTTTTCTATAATTGAAACAAAGATATTTGAAATGAGCTATCATATAAGTTAATAAATCTATCCCCATTTTATACTGAAATGTTATTTTGTGTACTTAACAGAACTGTCATGAAGAATAAGTTATCCGACTGTTAATAATATTTTAATAACATTTATTGACCACGAAACAATTTTCACACGCGTTGTATGTTTAACAAAAGTTACTTCTTAGTAAGTATTTATCATCCAGTAATAAGATGTTACTATAGATTAATTGCAGATTCTCGAAGTAAATTCAAAGTTTGGAGATAACGGTACTTAGCTTAACACTATATTAATCATTGAAGAAGTCAAACAATCCTAAAGGTGGTTTACCGTAAAAAACAGCATCAGTTAATTATCACCTGCAAAACCAATTAATACAGTGCACGTTGCATGCTAAAGATTGAATTCGTAGTATTTAATAGTATGTTAATAGGCTAAATAATTTTTCATCACCCTCAATGAACTCAACTATTACCATTTCTAGGGGGTATGGTGAGATCAAGTGGACAGTCTTCCTTAAGTTCAGGCGAAACGGCGTCCGTTTCTTCGAGTTTATCAAAGGAATGGCGACGCCGATATTTCGGCGGTAGACTTGCTATAGGTAAGGAGGAAATAAAAGTACTTAGATGTAATGGTTCGTTTTTTTTCGATAAGTCCAAATGAGCCTTTGTGATACTTTCTTCTCTTGTTTCTTGTAACGAGTTGGTTGTAGAACAAAGTTCTTGGGATAAACTTTCACGACAATATTTTCCTTGAAGACTAAGATGGACATTTTTGCAGTTTTCATTTGGGAGTTGATAAGATGTTGTTAAACTCCTTGTTGGCTCCGAATCCAAAGACTGATGTGATGTTACTGCGGTCTCTTTTGGCCTTGGGTTTAAGGAATGATGTGACGGTATTAAGGTCTCCTTTGGCTTTTGGTCCAAAGTGGGATTTGATGTTACTAGATCCTGTTTTGGCCTTGGGTCTAAGGAATGATGTGACGGTATTAAGGTCTCCTTTGGCTTTTGGTCCAAAGTGGGATTTGATGTTACTAGATCCTGTTTTGGCCTTGGGTCTAAGGAATGGTGTGACGGTATTAAGGTCTCCTTTGGCTTTTGGTCCAAGGTGGGATCTGATGTTACTAGATCCTGTTTTGGCTTTGAGTCTCGGGACTGATATGATGATGCTAGGGTCTTCTTTGACTTTGGGTCTCGGCACTGATATGATGATGCTAGGGTCTTCTTTGGATCTGAGTCTAGAGATTCAATTTCATTATGTAGTTTGTTAGCCGTTTCCAGAGATCTTGCTTCACTAATAATAAAATAGATAAATAAAGTAGATAAGTAAATAAATAAGCACAGATGTCTCATTAATTAAGATGTCAACTTCTTTTTCAACGTATTAAAGATATAATTCGTTACTTCAAAACTAAACGAAACTAAAATTACCACCGTATTCAGTCTAGGAAAAAACCTTTACAACGAAACTATTAGCATGGTAAGCATGTTTGTAACCTTTCGGTTGTTTATATGTGGTAGGATAACTTACTAAGATCTTGTATGCTTACCATATAATTTCTGTGTTTAGGCAACCGAAAGGTTACAAAACAAGATCTTAGTAAGTTATCCTACCACATATAAATAAACACAGATATTATATGGTAAGCATACAACCGAAAGGATACAAAACAAGATCTTAGTAAGTTATCCTACCACATATAAATAAACACAGATATTATATGGTAAGCATACAACCGAAAGGATACAAAACAAGATCTTAGTAAGTTATCCTACCACATATAAATAAACACAGACATTATATGGTAAGCATACAACCGAAAGGATACAAAACAAGATCTTAGTAAGTTATCCTACCACATATAA
>NW_013670341.1:5454-8337 GCF_000517525.1 Limulus polyphemus
AGTAATTTATTACAGACCAGTGTACAGCTCGTCAAAAATGACAGGGCAAGTACTACCACCCCCACCCCATAGTATACCCTAACCTCATATTTTATAGCTAACTGAAATAAGTACATTTTGTGAAATCAAGTTTGACCAACAAAGAAGCAGAAAAGTGCAGTCGATGTAGTCAAACGTCAGTAAATTCCTTTGTGAGCCAATCAAATTAAGATCATTCATGAAACGAATTCGTGGCGTATAATTATTGGTAAAAATCAGTTAGATTAACAACTTTTAATATACAGAAAAGCCAGTGTATTTTGGTAACACCACGTTCCAACAATGGCTTTAATGTCATGTTGATTAGCAACAAAAGTATAACCTAATATTGTTGTTAGTCTATGTACTGAAAGAATAAAATGTAATGTATAAACAACAAAACTGGTCTATTAAAAACGTTAAACGTTATTAAATAGCATAATTCAGAAACGATTTCAGTTTCGTGATAAATTTTAGGCACTTGGCTCTAGGCTAGGTGATCCCACACTACGTCTTTACTTTAGGCTGATTATACCAGCACTCACTACACTTATAAGGTTTTAAGGCACCTCATCACTAAAATCATAATGGGTAGACAGAATTGAACTATTCTATCTGGATAAATGCATTTTGGCTTTTACGACTCCTCCTATTTCGAGAAATCAAACGTGACATGACGTGACACACAATGGCTTTTGTATAGGTTAGATGATGATGAAATTAATTAATTAAGGGTTGGGAAGAAGTGAAAAAATACTGCGAAATTACTTCATGCTAACACCAGTCTCGCACATGAATAAATTCAAAGTTTCATTTACGTTTTATAGTCTCACTTTCAGATTATTACTGCAACGACAAAATCGATTGCTTACTTAAACTACATGTTTTTCGTGCCTTTACTGAAACTAATGGCTATTTCTCATTTACAGGGCTACCGTATCGAAAGTTCCAAGGTTCGAGACGGTTAAGAATAGTCAGCGTGTATAGCTGATTGACTGCATATAATCAGCAGTTTCAAATCAGGGTTGGCTACGTGTGAACTTCGGGACCTCTGATTAGACAATTTGTCTACAAGTTTACAGTACTGATATTGGTCCATAATTCTTGAACTGTTGACCAGAGGAAAGAGTCAGCGCAGCCTATGCCACCACTCTCGTCCAACTGTTGATCAGAGGAAAGAGTCAGCTCAGCCTACGCCACCACTCTCGTCCAATAGCGGGATTGCCTGCAAAGCTCATAACAAACACTCACCGCTGAAGGTGTTAACCGCAATCAGTGTTATCGCTGCACGAACATTGGACCTTCCGACACGCAGCCCGACACAAAGTGACAATACCAAATATCAAAATCTTAAAGAACTTACAGGTAGCACGAACCCCTTCAGAAGAGTAAAAAAAAACGAAATATATAGTTATTTAATATTTAAATATCGTGAATATAGGGAAGACAGCTTCGATGTAAAAGAATCTTTTAAATATTCCATGTAAATTTATTCGTTTTGGAGCACACACGATTTGGTGGCCTGAAAAATGGTGTTTGACGTGATAATACTAACAAAAAAAAAGTCATTTCCTTTATCTTGGGAAAGTCATTTACATAAAATATTGATACACGTAGAAGGTATTATTTATCAATTATTCTACCCAACGGACTACCTACGTTTCGCCCACTGCAGGTATCAAAACCTAATATCTTGAGTTAGAAGCTCCCAACTTACTGCTGAACCACCGGATGACTGATGGCAATGTAATATTTTATGTATCGTATGATGTCAATTGTACTTTAATAGTTGAAATTATACAACCCCCTCCCCCCCCCAAAAAAAAAGATAAAGATGAAACGCGCCTACTCCAGCCTGTAGTAATAAACGTCGCTTCTATATCTTCGTTTTATAAAAAAAAACTTACTATTTTGTTTTCTGTGTAAGATAGTGTGCACCTTAATAACTGATCTGTTAAACATATGCACCTTAATAACTGATCTGTTAAACATATGCACCCTAATAACTGATCTGTTAAACATATGCACCTTAATAACTGATCTGTTAAACATATGCACCTTAATAACTGATCTGTTAAACAATGCACCTTAATAACTGATCTGTTAAACATCTGTTTTGAGGTACAGGATGCACCTTAATAACTGATCTGTTAAACATCTGTTTTGAGCTACAGGACGGGGCAGAATACCGTTAAAATGTTTGAAGTCTTACCGACATGTTTTTTTTTGTTGTTGTTGTTGTAGTGAGGATAATTTAGTTAGCAGCTGTATTTTGTACTTTCGTTGAATTGTTGTTTACCTTCAAGATGCACGTGCATAGTTACATAATGGGCTATAGCGGAGAATAGAACTCCGGATTTTAGCTTATTGCTGACACACTGGTGGACCAAGGGCGTGCGTAGTTTGGGTTCTATTGAAATACCCGGATGATAAGTAGATGTGTACATAAAAGCTCCGATCTGCAAACAAATGCAATCTCGTGTTTCAATCGTCATAACAATTACAAATAATATATATTTTTTGAAATCATAATAAGCTGCCGATAGATGGCGCAAGCAACTAAATTGGTTCAGTGAGATCACTCTCCAAGGTAATTTTATGTAACCGACGTGGAAAGCAATCAACTTTTGTTCCGGGTACTAGCTTTGAAATTACCAATTTGTTTTTATACCGTTCATCACCAGTGGAGTAACATATTACTTCATATTGAGTTATTTTATGTTTTTGCTTGTTAGAAAACTCAGCGTAAAAACTATTTTATGCAAAATACACGGGCGATTTAGCACCCATGGGTTTAATTGCAGTATTGGTAGGATGTGGACTCGTACGTCGTAAGAGGACATGTAACTAAAAATGACATGAATC
>NW_013670341.1:9333-19013 GCF_000517525.1 Limulus polyphemus
TATATATATATATATATATATATATATATAGTTTAGAAAAATGTGTTCAAAAAATCCGATGAAGTCTGTGGCTTCCATTTAGATGTGTAACACACTGGAGGTTAAATAAAGGGTTACTGTGATTGTCCTTCAAGTATGTGAAGTCTTCGTGTAGAGCGCAATATAAAAATACGACGCTTTTAGAGGGCTATACCTTTTTGTGGACCTCATCGGTAATTATAGGGTTAAAAGTCAGATTAATTTTCTACAAATCCAAAAGATTACGAAATGTTTGTTTGTTTGTTTGTCTGTTTTGAATTTCGCGCAAAGCTACACGAGGGCAATCTGCGCTAGCCGTCCCTAATTTAGCAATGTAAGACTAGAGGGAAGGCAGCTAGTTATCCCCACCCACCGCCATCTCATGGGCTACCTCTTTTTACCAACGAATAGTGGGATTGACCGGAACATAATAACGCCCCCACGGCTGAAAGGGCGAGCATGTTTGGTGGGACGGGAATTTGAACCCGCGATCCTCAGATTGCGAGTCGAGCGCCCCCTAACCATCTGGCCAGATTACGAAAGGAGAGTGGAGAAGCAGTAAGCGACGTTAAAGATGAAAAACAACAACTTTAGGCACTCCATAATTAATCCCTGCAACAAGCAAATTTTACTGTTTGAGATTTTGTTTGGTTGTGGTTAAGCACAAAGCTACACAATAGACTATTTGTCCTGTGTCCATCACGAGTATCGAAACCCGGTTTTTAGCGTTGTAAGTCCGCAGACGTACCGCTAAGCCACTGAGGGGCTGTTTTGTTTAAGTAATAAGATGAGAAATATAATATTGCGTTTAGAAGAATTTTATTCAACAAGGTAAAAGTTGTCAAAGTGTTCATCATATTACAGACTTGTTCTTTCAGTATCTCTAATGAATTGATTTTGATATCTAGTATTTCTAAGAATGACGGATACATTTGGCATACAGTAAAGTATACGAAACGTGTTTAATTCGGATATTCGCGCAAAACTACACAAGGTTATCTGTGCTAGCCGACCCTAATTTTGAACTGATAGACTAAAGCGAACGCAGTTCAGTCAACATTGCCTACCGCCAATTCTTGGGCTACTCTAATCACCAACACTTAATAGGCATCCAAACAGACAGACAAACTAATTGAATAATGCGATTTAACCTTCACTCTCATAACGCATTCATGGCATCAAAAATGAGGAGCGCGATTTTACGTGAAACGTGGATCCTCAGATCTACAGCCCAACAAGCTAACCACAGGTCACGCCCGGTCAACAAACAGTACACATCAGAAATGAAACTTTTAAAACGTTCGATGTCCTATCTTCTATTATATTTCCTTTATCATTATTGGATTCCTCGTTTTAATTGGTACGCCGGTAGGATAGTGGTAAGTTTAAGGAATTACCTTAAAATCTGGGGTTCGATTACCCGCGGTAAACCTCAAACCTCAGTTATACCTCAAATGCAGAACATTTTCAAATCAAGTTCACATTCCAAAATAATGTGACGCTCAGTTCGACAGCTAAGTTAGGAGTGTTTTTTTTTCTGTATTAAGTTTTTATATATATGTTCTAAATGATTTAAACACAACTAACAGGTTTCGAATAAACCTTACAACTAATCCGAAAACCCCAATTTATCCATTACACGATGACAGCGTCCGATAATATTTATGTTTCTTCCGCTGAAAACTAATCCAAACCATGTTATTATCACCTTTTATAAACAGAACAAACACATTGTAAGGTATGGTGATAATTATTAGGGCATCATTAAAATAATTCTGACAGAACGAAAAAACAATTATGGGTTTAAAGAGTTGGAAAAATTAAGTGAAATTTTAATATTTTTTTTTTAGTTACCGTTGTTGCCAAGAGACTGAAAATCCGTACCTGTAGCTGCTTTTTCTTTCTTCATTACTTGCTTGGTCTTCTGTAAAATCTTCTAGTGGAAACGAATTGAGAGGATCTTGGGTCTGTCCATCTATTGCAGCTCTATCACGTTTATGAGAATTAGGGTTAGTTAACCTTTGATCATCAAATGGCTTCTGTATGATGTCCTTAGGGGTATTACTGTTTTGGATATAAGTCTGATCCCTTAAGTTTCCATAAAGTCCATTCTGTTCCTCACTGTCAATGGATTCGTCGGGAGTTTTGCAAGGTTTATAGTTGCTTTGGTTTACTTTTACTTTTTTAATTACAAATGTTTGGTCTTTCTTGGACGAAATGGGTTTCTCTTTGCTTAACCCACTACTCTTTAAAAACTGTTTTTGTGACTCTAGATAATGGTCAATAGTTCCGTTGTCGTATTTGATTTTCTTTGGTTCCCGAATGTTTTCCAGATCTTCGACTTTTTCCAAGCCCATTTCATGTAGGGTTAGTCTTGTGACCACCCTTTTAGCGGTAGGAACTTGTCTTAACCATCTGGATTTTTTTCTCAATCTTATGGAATGATAAAACTTACTTCTAGTATTTGATTCTTCACTACGAGGCAGTTCTTTGGAACATTCAACTTCTGAAAGATTGACAGTTTGACTGCATTTGCGTCTTCCTTTTCGTTTCGTTGGAGGAACCGAATATTCACCACAACCACTGATCCTTGGTTTAACTGTTTCGCTGAAATCAGAGTAGAAGTCCTGAAAATCACCATGTTCAAAGTTAAATTCATCACAGAACTTTTGAAAAAGATCTTTAACCCGAACATCATTTGGATTAACAAATGACAAGTCGTCTTTGAGGTCCAGCGAGTTTAAAAACACGGTGTGGACAAGTTCTGTAACGACATCTCGCACATCAGGATCAACATCAGAAGCTATATTCTCACAGCTGTAATCTGGTGAAACAACCAGACCATTTTTCCTGTAGCTGTCTTCTTTTCCTGCTGTCTCGAAATCTTCCATCTGAATGGTTTCAAAAGCGTCATCTCTTTCTCGAAATTTTGTGGTTCTCTTTTTATATCTTTTACAAGTAACTTCAGTTATCACGCCATTTTCAATATTGGTATATACCGACAACGCTGAAATCTTTCTCTTTTTATTTGAAATCTCGGAGAACATCTCTTGACTTTGTTTTCTTGTGTATGCACTATCGTGCTGCTTTTCCCTGCGTTTTCTAGTTTTTATATAAGCGCCTAAGCTATTGGTAGTTTTTTTTTCACAATTACTTTCCGAAATGTCCGGAAGTTTCTTCTCTTGATGGTACATACTTCCGGATTCACTATCAATACTAACTCCTTGTTTCTCATCAACAGAAAAAAGATCCAACAAATCTTGGTTTCCTTCATCAATGGGAAAATCGTCGCTTTGGTATTGTTCATCAGTAAAGTATACTTTATTTGGAGAAGTACCACAATGTAACTGATTGTTAGTAATTTCACTTGTACCCGGCTGATTTTGTACACCGCTGTTTTCTTTATCTAGACAATAAAAAACATCCCCTCTTGTTGGAACAGAAATTAAAGGAAATGCAGGTTTTGATTCATCCTGTTCTACGCTTCCTACTAAATGTTCTCTCACTGTGCATAGTTCCTGGTAAAAAAGTGGACTAGTTGATTGGCCAACACGCCTAGTTTCGCATGTTGTTGCTTCAACATGGATTTTGTTTTTTTCTGCATCTGTTCCAGAGGTTGAAAACTCTAACAAAGCATTGTGTTGGTGATGTCTATAAGAGCACCCTTCTTTCGAAACTACACGAGCTTCACAGGAAGCAGACATTTCTTTACTATCGCTTATAGCTGTACTGGTACATGATGCTTCGGAGTTTTCAGTAAAGGTTATCTCTGTGTTTAAATCATTCGATCTGTGTGTAGTTTCGTTCGAGTGTTCAGAAATACTGATGACATCTTCATTCCTCAAAGTTGCTTTATTAGCAGGGCTTTTCGAGACATCCAAGTATGACTTCAGTTCTTCCGATTGAGAACTACGATGAGCGAAGTGTAGTTTTGGATCACTAGTTACTGTTTTTGATTGTAACTCGCTTTTGGAATATTTGCTGTAAAACGTCTTTATTAGTTCAGCATCTAAAGTAACTTCGTCATCAAGCATTTTTAACTCTCGAGTTTCTAAAAGAGACTGACAGTCTGGTGCGTTCATCAGAGCCTTTAAATCCTTAGTTTCTCGAATTTCTGATAAGGATTGACAATCAGAATCATCCGCCTTGATTCTTATATCCTCTTTTCCTCGAATTTCTGTAAGAGAATGGCAGTCAGGAACATCCTCCACGATCATTAAACCCTCCTTTGCTTGAGTTTCCGTAAGAGTCTGACAGTCAGGAACATCTTCCACGATCATTAGTCCCTCCTTTGCTTGAGTTTCTGTAAGAGTCTGACAGTCAGGAACATCCTCCATGATCATAAGTCTCTCCTTTGCTTGAGTTTCTGTAAGAGTCTGACAGTCCGGAACATCCTCCACGATCATTCGATCCTCCTTTGCTTGAGTTTCCGTAAGAGACTGACAGTCAGGAACATCCTCCACGATCATTCGATCCTCCCTTGCTTGAGTTTCTGTAAGAGACTGGCAGTCAAAAAACATCCTCCACGATCATTCGATCCTCCTTTGCTTGAGTTTCTGTAAGAGTCTGACAGTCAGGAACATCCTCCACGATCATTAGTCCCTCCTTTGCTTGAGTTTCCATACAGTCAGGAACATCCTCCACGATCATTCGATCCTCCTTTGCTTGAGTTTCTGTAAGAGACTGGCAGTCAAGTACGTTGTTCGTAGCTCTTAGATCGCCTGTTTCATCAATAGATCTATACATTTCTTTCTCAGATATGTCATTTTGAGATGACAAATTTGATGCTGACTCAAGATCAGGAAAACCGTTTGTTTCTCCGCCGAAGTTATCCTCTTGTTTCTTTTTACAAAAAAAGCTCACAGACTCACAATCCTTAAAAAACATATTATTATTATTTTCTTCACAAAAACACAACGATCCATTTTTTTCCTTTTGTACACGTTTGAATCCATGTTCTTGAAGATAATTTTGGCATATCTCCCTACCGAAGAGTTGTCTCGCTTTAGTCAGTACATCCTTAGGCAAGTGCTTTACATCAACAAAAAAGGGCTTCTCGGGTTTCTCCAACACTTCCTCGTCATTTCTGATAATCATATTCTTTGACTGCAGGCTTTCTGCTTTGTCGAAACAATCCCCCTGATATTTGGGCCACACTTCAGAAGGACCTGTACAAACAGCAGTAGAAGTACTGGAGTTAGTGGAGCAATATTGACCGTTCGGCCGGTCCACATCTACTTGTTTATCGTTGCTTAGATACAGACTTGCGTGACTCGCCAACATGGTTTGTGTCAAATCGTTTTCATGACAGGCAGCGGCTGGTACATTGTTTTTATAGGTGTCTTTCATATCTTTTGATTTTGTTACTTTTGTTAAGTTTGAACGGAGAGGGTAATTAGTAGGCAAAGGCAGCTGTTTTTAAGATGGGTATTCGAGAACCAGGTGCTGAGGTCTTGGCAGAATATCACCATCTGTAGCAGAAGAAATAGAAATAAGGCAATTTAATCAACTTTTGTTTGTAAATTTAAAACGAAAATCAACTTTTGTTTGTAAATTTAAAACGAAAATAAGTATGCAGATAAAAACAAACAAAAGAACACGAGAAAGCCGGATTAAAGCGATTATGTTACCTCTGAATTTGAGCTTACAAGAAATTGACGAATTAATTAACGAAACGCAGTTGTGATTTAGATATAACTTTTAGTACCTAGAAAATGTATTAAATAATAATTGATCAAGAAACACAAAGACGGCGTAATTCAGGGATAACAGTTAATACGTATTCTAATATTATTTAATAATAATTGGTCAAGAAAAACAAAGACGGCGTAATTCAGGGATAACAGTTAATACGTATTCTAATATTATTTAATAATAATTGGTCAAGAAAAACAAAGACGGCGTAATTCAGGGATAACAGTTAATACGTATTCTAATATTATTTAATAATAATTGGTCAAGAATAATGGACAAGTTGGATATGAAAATTAATACGTATTCTGATATTATTTAATAATAACTGGTCAAGAATAATGGACAAGACAAGTTAGATATAACAATTAATACTCATTATAACGTTATTAAAACACAACTGGTCAAGAATAATATAGAGGTAACTTCAAGATTTTGGTCAGTACGTATAAACTCTTACAAGATATGAAAACAATACTGACACTAAAAGCTTATTTGAGATGTGTGCAATGTGAAATAATATAAACATATTCTTCATCAAAACTCTCTTTAAGGCAGACATTAAGTTCCTTATGGCGTGAGGGACGAATTGTTGTTCTAGGAAAGGAAGATTATTGATATTCAGTTGGAAACCCAATTAATTTCTGGTTTCACATTATTCTTAGATGAATAGTTACATCTGAAAAAAAAAAAGAGTCTCTGTAAATATATATGAAGTAGAGTTGTCTTTCTGTTGTCATAAGGTGTTGTGAGGAAGTGGTAAAACCTATTCTGATTAAGGATCTCAGATGGACCCCCAAATATCGTGTTAAAAACCGATAAGCAATTAAAGAACGGTTTCAGTTTGGCAGCCTTTTCAATTTATCGCTGCAGCGAATGAGGGTTTTAACTTAGAGAGAGGGTCTGTAGAAGAATGCGTAATGCTGAAGCCAAACGAAAGTGACGTTTTATGCTGCGCGTAGCAAGGGTACTTTTGCATATGACAAACAGTTCGTATGCTACTGCTCGTCCCATTTATAGCATTATTATCAAAGCTAGGCATTTCCGGCTACGTTCGCAACTACACATATATATATATCTACAACTAAGTTTGTTTCTTCGTTTGTTTATAACTAAGCACAAAGCTACACAATGGGCTATCTCTGCTCTGCCCACCACGGACATCGAAACCCGGATTCTAGCGTTGTAAGTCCGCAGACATACCGCTGTGCCACTAGGGGTTTTTTGTTTGTTTGTAATTAAGCACAAAGCTACACAATGGGCTATCTGTGCTCTGCCCACCACGGGTATCGAACGCCCGGATTCTAACTTCGCAGACATACCGCTGTGCCACTGGGGGGGCTACAACTAAGTAAACATTTATCATTTTACTTTTATTGATGCAGTCTCAGAAGATACATTTGTACAAACAAGTAAAATTATTTTATTTACATTTCGCTCACTAACCAGAAGAAATATCTAACACGTGTCAAAGTGAAACAATGTACGAGCCGATTGTTTCGTCCTGTGAAAGCATCCCACTAAACGCTATAGGAAAAAAACAAATCATTCTGATCAGACTCGAGAATCAGGCTCATCCCAAATCCAAGCAGTTTCACACAACTCAAAGATCTCTTCAAGCTTCCGCGAAAGTCTCCATAATTTCTCCTAAAAAGTCTTTGTTTTATTATATTTCGGAGTTGGGTACGTTTTTCCTGGAATTCTTACTCAATACGCGAAACCTCAATTATTTAGGTTAAAATGAATACATTTAAGTGGTTTTGCCAAGGTAAAAAAAAATTGTGGGGGCGATTACCGCGCACAGAAATTCCTTTGAGAAACACAAATTTATCATAAATGTGTAACACTTGGCATATTTTTTTTTTTTACCAAAGAATCTTTCTCCAGAATGTCTTTACTAAATAATTAAAAAATAGAACACAAACGAACTATATATTTTTTTACCTGTGGTTTTGATGTAGCAGAAGCTGCCACATTACTCACGTTATGGTTCAACGAAATCTGGAGAAAACAAGTTATTTTTATAAAGTAACTTAAGCCTAATGTCTGTTTATCTTTCCCTCCGTCTATCCGCCAGACTATCTGTTAAGATTTTATGATTATACACGATACTGTTAGCTCTTGAAACATAGCAAGATGAATAACATATCCTGGACGGAGCAGGAAAGTTGTCTCTATCGGACACCTTTGTTTGGAGGAAACCGATCTCGCCTCGAGCGATAATAATAAAAAAAAGCGCGGGAAGTCAACTATACAGACCATAAATGGTTTACAATACTACTTTATTGCCACATCCTTACATTCAACAGTAGTGCCACATCCTTACATTCAACAGTATTGCCACATCCTTACATTCAACAATATTGCCACATCCTTACATTCAACAGTATTACCACATCCTTACATTCAACAGTATTACCACATCCTTACATTCAACAGTATTACCACATCCTTACATTCAACAGTATTACCACATCCTTACATTCAACAGTATTACCACATCCTTACATTCAACAATATTACCACATCCTTACATTCAACAATATTACCACATCCTTACATTCAACAATATTACCACATCCTTACATTCAACAAAGACTAGGGCTAAATACTGCTTTAAAAGTAACACGAAATGAAAGTTAATTAGAATTTTATGCATTAATATATTTAAATTATAAAGAAATATAATTAAGTTCGGTCGAGGATTTCGATAAAGTATTTACTAAATGTTCTTAGCAGTAATTAAGTTCGAAAGTAAAGTAGGTCAAAACCTTGGAAGTTAAAATGTGACTTGAATATGTATATATATATTAATAATCAATGTTTAGTATATTAAGTAAGTTCCCAATCTAAGGCTTACAAATAAGATAACATACGTACGTATTTCATTATTGTACTGCTTACAGAACGAATAACGAAGACTGGGCAACATATATCATATAATAAAGACTGGGCAACATTTTGTAAAACAACTGCAGTCACGTGACACTTATTGTAATAGTCAAGGTTTAAAGACACACACACACAAACATCAAAAGAGAAAAAACGTAACTGTTTATTTATCCACAAATCTGCAGCTAGATGTCGCTTCACATATTATTCCTCTGTTGTTATGTGATTTTCACTGAAATATTTAATAAAATCGATATTGAAAAGCTAATTATATATATATATTATTATTAACATCGTATCCTAATCTAGTATTGAACTGATTTACATTTAATATAATCCATTCATAACTAGTTATGCTGTAATCAAGATCCCGTATTCCCATACCGTGATGTAAGAACTAGTTAAGATAGGGGATTAGTTCCAGTTAATTTAGTCACACTGCTTTCGATGCATGAATAATTTATCTACAAAACAAAAACTCATCTGTACATTTACAACAAGTAATTGGATAATAAGAAAAGCCTTTAGTCAGTGGTGCCAGTTTCAGTCAATCGCAAGTTATAAAAGTACATGTACTATGCACCAAAAAATTGTAGCAATTAAACAGTTAGTAATTCTTAAAACTCTGACCCAAACTTTGTTTGTCAATTTTTATATAGAATGCCATTAAGTAGATAAAAATGATTTAACTCAACATTTTGAATACACTTTGATCAACACTTCGTATGATTGCTGTTAAGATAACACTACACAATGGACTATCTTTGTTGTGTTTAACGCAATGATCAAACCATAAATTTTAGGGTTAAAAGTAATTAATACTAGAAAATTACATTTGTCCGAACGGAAAGATTAGGGCATATCACACGGTGGGGGTAACACCCGCGTGCTACAAATGAACCACGGTTATATATATATATATTTTACTTCTGATGACAAATGTTGAGAAAATATATTCAACAATACCTTGCTTAGTGCTGTAACTGTTGTAGTTACGTCACAGTGACTTTAACTTAACATACTATTTTTCTGTCCAATAAAGCAAACTATCTTATCTCTAGAAGATATAAATAGTAAAC
>NW_013670341.1:19663-21436 GCF_000517525.1 Limulus polyphemus
TATCTCTAGAAAATATAAATAGTAAACGGGAATACATTCCAGAGTAAACTATCTTATCTCTAGAAGATATAAATAGTAAACGGGAATACATTCCAGAGTAAACTATCTTATCTCTAGAAGATATAAATAGTAAACGGGAATACATTCCAGAGTAAACTATCTTATCTCTAGAAGATATAAAAGATCTACGTAGTTTCAAAAGTTTCATCTTATTGAGCTCTTTTTGCACCGCCCCCTACCAATAGGGATCAATCATATACAGAATCATGTTGAATAATTCCACGTTTCTGCCTATAACAACATCAGTGTAAAGAACTGAAAAAATGGTTAAGTCACTCTGTGTAAACTACACAACAGATCTTAAGAGTAATTTAGAGAATTAGTCATGCAACTGATGGTTATATTTGTTTACATTTTTGTGCGAGTCTTATGTTATTAGGGACCTTCTAAACAACTTTTTTTTTATCGACAAACGAGCAATTTAGTAAATAAAGAGTTTAGAATACGTGTATCGAAAAAGCCACTGGAGGGACCATCGGTAATCTTAGGGTTAAAAAAACAAACAGACGGAGACCACCATGTTTTCTTAATAATATCAAATGTATGTAATGGTTACGAGGTTTACTCGTGAAACATAAATTAATACGTTTAGCTTCAGACAGAAAGTTTGTTTGATTTTGTATAAAGCTGCACTAGCCGTCCCTAATATTGAAGGGTATACTAGAGGAGTGGACAGTTAGTCAGTACCACCCCCTGATAACTCTTGGGTTTTCCTTGTCAAACCGAATAATTGGTCATCACAATTATAACTGTAATAACGCGTTTTTGTTGTTGTTTTGTTTTTTTGCGGTTACAGAACACAAACAATAGAACCACAGCTCCACGGTGGAATTTTTAACCTCTGGGACGCGCTCGACTGCCAACGGAATAGAGCACATCATCATAAACATTATTTCTATAATTATTTGACAACGAAATACTTTTATCGGCATGGTGTCAACACTAAAGATTTGTTTGTTTGTTTGTAATTAAGCACAAAGCTACACAATGGGCTCACCAAGGGTATCGAAACCCGGTTTCTAGCGTTGTAAGTCCGTAAACATACCGCTGTCCCACTGTGGGGCCAACACTAAAGAAATACAAGAAGGCTACATTAGAAGTATTGAAACAATGGAGAAAGATGAAGGGATTAATCAGACAACATCAAATCTCAGATGTCAAATAAATAACGCTAACAGATAAAATAAACTGTATATATATATTATTGTACCATGACCACAAATAACCACTGTTAAAAAACGTATCCTACAAGAATGACCTAATGTACACTGACTTCTTTCTTTGGATAAAAGAAAAAATAGCGAAAATATAATTTTGTTTATTTATTAATAAATGCAAATAATAAAACATTTTGTGAAGGTTATAAATAATCTAAAATATAAATAAGTCGAAAGTCACGTGGGTTTAAAATAGCATCTAATATTATGCCTAATACATACGTTAAATTTAACACAGTTTGTGTAATACACATTGAAATTAATACAATATTATGAATGCGTTTGTTATGGCCCGGCCAGGTGGTTACCGCACTCGACTCGCAATCTGAGGGTCGCGGGTTCGAATCCCCGTCACACCAAACATGCTCGCCCTTTCAGCCGTGGGGGCGTTATAATGTGACGGTTAATCCCACTATTCGTTGGTAAAAGAGTAGCCCAAGAGTTGGCGGTGGGTGGTGATGACTAGCTGCCTTCCCTCTAGTCTTACACTGCTAAA
>NW_013670341.1:22436-31596 GCF_000517525.1 Limulus polyphemus
CCAAAACAAACAAACAAACAATATTTTCATTTCTTCAATATATTTCCAAACCATTAAGATTTTTGGACCTAATAAATAACAATGTTTGTACAACTATAGTGATTAGACATTTTAATCCTTGCCTTCTAGTTATGTGTGAATAATTAAATAAACCTAAAGAAACGGTAAACACTTTTTAAAGAAACGGTAAACACTTTTAAAGAAACGGTAAACACTTTTAAAGAAACGGTAAACACTTTTAAAGAAACGGTAAACATTTTAAAGAAACAGTAAACATTTTTAAAGAAACGGTAAACACTTTAAAGAAACAGTAAACATTTTAAAGAAACGGTAAACACTTTTAAAGAAACGGTAAACACTTTTAAAGAAACAGTAAACATTTTAAAGAAACAGTAAACATTTTAAAGAAACAGTAAACATTTTTAAAGAAACGGTCAAACATTTTAAAAACAGTAAACATTTTAAAGAAACGGCAAACACTTTTAAAAACAGTAAACATTTTAAAGAAACGGTAAACACTTTTAAAGAAACGGTAAACACTTTAAAGAAACAGTAAACATTTTAAAGAAACAGTAAACACTTTCAAGGAAACGGTAAACATTTTAAAGAAACGGTAAACACTTTAAAGAAACAGTAAACACTTTAAAGAAACAGTAAACACTTTAAAGAAACAGTAAACACTTTCAAGGAAACAGTAAACACTTTCAAGGAAACAGTAAACATTTTAAACATATAAATGTATCAAAAGAAAACTATTTAATAAAATATATTTCATAAAAAAACTGTTTCGTGTTTGTGTTTATTTAGTCTTTTATAGTTCTGTTCCGTTCAGAAAATGTTGGTTGTAAAGCGGTTGGATACGTACAACCCCAACAAAAACTCTCATTCTGATTTTGTTCGCACTTTCTGAAGGTTCTTAAATAATTTTTAGGGCTTCTTTCCCTGCATATTCAATGTGCAAGTAACCTAGAAACTGTAACAACGCAGCTCATATCAAGTTTAACAAACACGTTTCATGTTGTTAGGCTCTTAAACTAGAAGAAACATGGTATATTCTCACATGGCCGTAGCAAGCTATGTGGTCACCGAGGTTCGAACCTTGGATTAAATGTGAAATTTAATGTACTATTTAATTTTACAACCATATGGGAAAGGTATACCATACGTAAGACTTACCCTATGTGCTTCTTGGTATGTTCACTCTAGCTACGGTCATGCTTTCTCAAAATGGCAAGCGGATTGATAAAACAGATAAATGTAAGATATCTTCAAGAATTTTGGCATGGAATTCGAACAGCTTACGTATCGTAATATGATTATGACTTCCCGCAGAGGGCGCCACATATAGGTTACATAACATAATGATGATCCCAACAGAGGGCGCTAGATATCCAAATATAGGTAACATAATATAGTAATGATCCCAACAGAGGGCGCTAGATATCCAAATATAGGTAACATAATATAGTAATGATCCCAACAGAGGGCGCAAGATAATACATAATTAACCAAAACTAATACACCATGAAAACGACACCAGATAATCTGGGGAAACTGACAAACTCAGTTGATCAAGTAGATCTCACAAGGGATCCTTTTTCGTAATATATTTATTTAGTCTTATAATTATCTGTTTTCCTAAATCAACTTTAAGACGCCGAAACTACTTATTGAAACTGATTTACTGCAATTGTCAACTTAAAATTGATGACTGAAACCTATCTGTTGAAATGATTTATACCTTTATCACAAATATAACCTTAGAGCCAAACCTACTTCCTGAAGGGCCCGGCATGGCCAGGTGGTTAGGGCGCTCGACTCGCAATCCGAGTTCGAATCCCCGTCACACCAAACATGCTCGCCCTTTCAGCCGGCGGGGGGGGGGGGGGTTATAATGTGACGGTCAACTATTCGTTGGTAAAAGAATAGCCCAAGAGTTGACGGTGGGTGGTGATGACTAGCTGCCTTCCCTCTAGTCTTACACTGCTAAATTAGGGACGGCTAGCGAAAATAGCCCTCGTGTAGCTTTGCGCGAAATTCAAACAAAAACAAAATACTTCCTGAAATAGATTTACATCCTTACTGCATATATAAACTTAAAATTGAAGGCTCAAATGAGCACCAGTGGAAGGAAATGGCGATTATAAGTCGTTAAGTCTTGCGACAGTCATTTAACAACAAACAAAAAAACGTTATGAACACCTGGAGTTAATTCATGCTATCGGTGACGTAATCACTTCATTGTTACGTCAAGTAGATTAAAGTAAACAGCCTGTTTCTAATACAAGACGTCTATTTTTAAAAGCGTCTTATCGTGCAAGGTTTTAAATGCTATTTCCAGAATTATGAGAAAATATCAAACGCTTGCTGAAACCGCTCCGATTATATTGTGAAGTTTACCAAATAGAGACGACCCGGGTCTATATTTGTCAAATACTAAAGCGAATAAAATGGGCACTGAAAAAACGAACATTTACTTATTCAGAGAGAAATGACACACCGAATCAAACACACGATCTCAATTTCACCATTGCAAGTTTGGTAGTCACCAGGCACGACTGATAACACAGTCCTGTGACTCTACTCTTAGTCACCAGGCACGACCGATAACACAGTCCTGTGACTACTCTTAGTCACCAGGCACGACCGATAACACAGTCCTGTGACTACTCTTAGTCACCAAGAACGACCGATAACACAGTCCTGTGACTACTCTTAGTCACCAAGAACGACTGATAACACAGTCCTGTGACTGCTCTTAGTCACCAAGAACGACTGATAACACAGTCCTGTGACTCTTAGTCACCAAGAACGACTGATAACACAGTCCTGTGACTCTTAGTCACCAAGAACAACTGATAACAGCCCTGTGACTCTCAGTCACAAGGCACGACTGATAACACAGTCCTGTTACTTTTAGTAACCAAAGCTAAGTTCTACAAACGGAACAGCAGATCGGCAAGTCGAGTGACCAAAAGTAAGACCTATAAACGGTCATGTGCTTTTACGTAGCTTGCGTAGGATGATTAACTAGTGGGTCCCTCAGCATCTAGTTTTTCCAAGAAGCTATGTGTTGATTTGTTGAGTATCTTTATATTAGCAATTCCACGTATACGTGTAGATACAAGATATTCAACAATTTAACACGCTTATCAGAATACAGTTTTGATCTCCAAGTGACCGTTTTATGTTCAACACGATCAGCGCAAACATGTACTTGGTATTTACTTATTACGAATGTGACGAACAGTTCTCTCTACCGAGTTGAAGCAGACGTTTACGACCAAGCCAAGCACCTGATTGTCTGCCACGTAGGAAGTGTTACAATTGGAAATGTCAACTGCGCCATCTATTTATAGCATTTTAATTAACGCAGTGATGTATATATATATGGCGCTATATATCAGAATGAATTTAACACATTGTATTACCGGATGTTTCCTAGGAAAAGGGTATAATACACACGCATACTTGATAAGTTCGTACGGAAATATTAGTAATTGTACATGACGTTAACCTACCTAGACACTATGTTTACCTATAAATCTGCTTTTGCTAAAACTTATAATGATTTTATTACTTTGCCTAGTCGCCCTCAAAAGAGGAATAGTCAAACTCGTGGGCTGTCGCCCTCAAAAGAGGAATAGTCAAACTCGTGGGCTGTCGCCCTCAAAAGAGGAATAGTTAAACTCGTGGGCTGTCGCCCTCAAAAGAGGAATAGTCAAACTCGTGGGCTGTCGCCCTCAAAAGAGGAATAGTCAAACTCGTGGGCTGTCGCCCTCAAAAGAGGAATAATGTTTAAATTATTTCAATCTTTGAGGAAATCGTTAAGGAAGAAAAGCGATTTCGGCTTTTTTCACAAACGGTTGTGCTATATTTCGAATTACACGTATGTGAAACGTAATTACAAATGCGTGGAATGTAATTACAAATGCGTGAAACGTAATTACACGTGTGTGAAACGTAATTACAAATGCGTGAAACGTAATTACAAAATACGTGAAACGTAATTACAAAATACGTGAAGCGTAATTACAAAATGTGTGAAACGTAATTACAAAATGTGTGAAACGTAATTACAAAATGTGTGAAACGTAATTACAAGTGTGTGAAACGTAATTACAAGTGTGTGGAATGTAATTACAAGTGTGTGAAACGTAATTACAAGTGTGTGAAACGTAATTACAAATGCGTGAAACGTAATTACAAATGCGTGAAACGTAATTACAAATGCGTGAAACGTAATTACAAATGCGTGAAACGTAATTACAAGTGTGTGAAACGTAATTACCTATTGGTATTTAATCATTTTTACCCTTAATGGAAATACGTTTACAAACTTTCTGCAGCCGTATTTCTCTCAGATTTACATCGTATTCCTATCACATTGTACGTTAAATTCTAACAGCACGAAATCACTCTATTTTTTACAACTTAGTAATATTTTTGGCGTATTGTTCAGTTCTTTGGTACACTAAATTATAACGTTAGATATTTGTGGTTAGCTTGTCTTACCGTAATGTCTCCATCACCTTATATGTTATCTTAGTTCTGATTTGTAAAGCTATCCTATTTTTTGATGAGATAAGGATCGAACCAGTTGTTCGGTTCTGTGGAGGAAAAAAAGAGTGGAATACTTGACATTTCATTGCGTGATGTAACTAAATATGGTCTACATAAATAAGTCTGTGACTGGCCACTTAATAAGACAATTCACGTCCTACTTAAAAAAATTCAAAAAATTATGTAATATAATCATCCTGAAAGAAACGAACTATTTTTGTTCGCGGACCACAAAGGGATCTATACACCGCGCTAATTCTACAGCTCTTCCACGACCCACCTCAAGGAAGTCAGATTGAGAACAAGTATATTAAACGATATTACGCCAAAATCAGTTTTTATATAACTTTAAAAAAACAGTAATTGCACAACAACTTCTGAAGTAAAAACATGAAGTTAATTTGTTTGTTTGTTTTGGAATTTCGCGCAAAGCTACACGAGGGCTATCTGCGCTAGCCGTCCCTAATTTAGCAGTGTAAGACTAGAGGGAAGGCAGCTAGTCATCATCACCCACCGCCAACTCTTGGGCTACTCTTTTACCAACGAATAGTGGGATTGACCATCACATTATAACGCCCCCACGGCTGAAAGGGCGAGCATGTTTGGTGGGATGCGGATTCGAACCCGCGATCCTCAGACTGTGAGTCGAGCGCCTTATCCACCTGACCATGCCGGGCACCATGAAGTTAATAGTAACACCCTTAAACCCCTCTTCAGTTTATT
The DNA here is from genome assembly GCF_000517525.1 of Limulus polyphemus. Lineage (NCBI taxonomy): Eukaryota > Metazoa > Arthropoda > Merostomata > Xiphosura > Limulidae > Limulus > Limulus polyphemus. The sequence continues at coordinate 27,723 of NW_013670341.1, forward strand.
AAACACACGTTTCCTTAAAAACATTTTCAAAAGCCTCGAATTAATCCAAAAAAAAAAGAAAACTTATGTTTTCACAATTCCCGATTATAAAGATCGTATGATGTAATTAAATAAACAGGTGTTTCCGTTTCCACAAGCTCTTCAGTTTAATAAACACGTACACATACAGTTCCTTCCTTCTTAATCACATTTTCTGATTCCTAACTGGATTTTGTCCAACAACTTTTGCCCATGTATTACTTGTACTGTATGTTTCTACACAGAGGTATTTCTGCTGGCTTACAACGCTAGAATCCGGGTTTCCATGCCCCTAGTGGGCAGAGCACAGATAGCCCATTATGTAGCTTCGTGCTTAATTACAAACAAACAAACGAACAATCCATAAGATTGAATTCAACTTTGATCATAGCCAGGTAAATCATGGTTTTGTATTTTGCATAAGTTCATTAAACTGGAGCTTCTGGAAACACATGCTCATTAAACTGGAGCTTCTGGAAATACGTATTCATTAAACTGAAGCTTCTGGAAACTCATATATATCATTAAACCGGAGTTTCCTTAAATCCATGCTCATTAAACTGGAGCTTCTGGAAATACGTCTTCATTAAATTGGTCTAATAGAAACATGTCTTCATAGAACCGATCTAGCAGGAACAAGCGTTCATTGAATAGGCAGTTATAAAAACGTGCGTATAATTTGGAATTACAAAAATCAATTTTTCTGTTTGCTTGTTAGTATTTTTTTTTAATTTTTACACCCTTCAAATTTTGCGGTGAATTCTTTGAGCCCTTCGAACCGGTCCTGCATGTTAGTAACAAATAGCACAATTATTCAAATACCATAATCCTTGAAAATAACTTTAAAACAATACATGAAAATAACTTAAAAAATACAAGTCTACTGTTTTAGTTATAATGAACCAAGTCAATTTTTAATACGATGTAGGCCTACGTCAAATTAGTATTTTTTTTTATCCTACTATTAACCTTGGATTTGTAACAATGTATTCTTTCTAGGTGGTTATTACTTTTAAATTTGAATAAAGACATCCAATAAAAATAAAATCACTCGACACTTAGCGGCTTTTGTCTGTTGTACATCGTATTTACACAATCAAAGAACGGAACTCATACAAAAAAAAAAGTTTGAGAAATAAATAGTTACTAAAGCCTAAACGTGGACAGTCGCATTGGTGATGAAAAAGAAAAGGAAACCATTCGTCTTTACCTATTAAAACACTTCCGGTATATTAGCAAACTGTACCCGTGCAGCTGCACTGCACAAATACACCAATCAACCTTCAGCACATCCGCTAGTCACTATACCCTCGATAAAGATACAACTTTTGCTGATTTTGCTAGTTTTGTTTTTGAGTTTAGGCGTTAACGGCTATTTCGCGTGAGCTAGCCAACAGCAGGACAAGATGGTAAATAAAAATCCAAATAAGCTAAGACAGGCGTCCACTACAGTCGTCCAATTACACTTTCGTGTTATTCAGCTGTTCTGCAAAATTTTAATTATTATTTTTTTTATAAATGTTCAAATGTTGGTTCGTTACATTACAAGAAAAAAATTGTAGTTAAATATTCTATCTGTGTAGTCAAAAAAATTAAAAAAACATATTCTTCCTTTGCTAAACAATTATATTATTATCATAACATACAGACTGATTGGTTACAGACATATATAGTAGATATTTAGGTAAAATTCATTTCGCTTTTTAGATGATTAGGCCTTATTATCGAGTGGTTCAGCTCAGTGGAATTCATGTTTGTCTCATATAATATATTCTGTACAACAAAACATACTTAGGCAAAGAGAGATTAAAAGCTAAGTTTGTTTTTACCTTGTAACTGATTTGATATTTGACATAAAAAATTAGAGGTGCTTTGCTCTACTTCTCCGTTGTAAGTAATTAGTCGTAACATTTCAAATTATCCAAAGCCTTAATATGTCCTTATATTGCTCAGAACAAAATTAAAAGGGTTTATTCAGTTGATTTTACTTCATGCTATAATACGGATTATTAATAACTTTAATTATATGAACAATGCACTTAAACATTTTATACAAATTAATTTTAGTACAGGTATTTTCTTAAACAAGGTTATGCTTCTTTTGTTAACACTCATGTTGCCTCATCGACTGCGCAATTTTCAGAATGAATATCTTTATAACGAACTGAAATAGCTATTTTCGGAACAAGACTTGCGGGTGTGGGGTTAAAATATACTGTTGTTATATCAAGAACTTTAAATAACAGTGAGAACGTCATTTTATAATACAATGGCTGTCAATAATTTACAAGAACAATGTAGAAAATGTTTAAACTTCGTATATTCCGAGCTTTTTTTAGAAAGACATTTGTAGTAAATTGTACTGTTAGGCCTACGCAATGAAATCGTTAGGCTTATCTCAGATAATAAAAATGTAATGTAGCTAATATATATTTTTAGATTAAAGTTTGAATGCTTATTATTATTTTTTTTAGTCGTAACAAAGACTCAAACTTCACAAACGATGCTCTTCTCCACTTCTTAACAGACAGAGAAACGGGATACTAATTTCCGCCTTTTTGTAAATCTTTCCTGGTGGATACTACGTTCAAAAAGTATCACACAACAGGATACTAATTTCCGCTTTTTGTAAACTTTTCCTGGTGGATACTACGTCCAAAATAGCTGTTTTGTGGTTTATATATACTTCACAAAAATTACTAAAACCCCAAATAAGTTTCTCGTACTAGAAATTGAGAATTTTAAACTTTGAATACATAAGGTAAATATTAAAACGTACGTTCTATATTCGTGAGCGCCCGCAGGAAGGGGCAAGAGGGAGCATTTCACAAAAAATTGCACTTATAATGATGTAAACTTAACATTGTCGTTAAACTAAATGTTTGACTATTTTTTTTTATTAAAACTGTAAATTTGTGTTTGCGTTTATGCACACATAACATATATTCTTTTAGTCTGTTGACTTACACTGTAAAAGCTGATCCCCTACATTTATGTTTTGAGCCCCTTGAAAATATCTCTGTGGACGCCTATGATTGTATTGTTAGCTTATGGCATTTTTTTCGCGGGCCTTCTGAATAAAGTAAAAATAACCTGAATTGATTTGTATTAAGCCATGCAAACACCACAACTACTTAATTAACGAGTGTATCGTTCATCTTAATGGTGAATCAAGGTATTGAATACTTCGTACAAACTGATACACAAATGGATGTTTAATATACCACACCAAACTAAGATGTTTCGGGATTTTTAGATAACTATCCAATCAAGTGTGCCAGTAAAGTCAGATACAAATACATGTTTATCTGTGGCAAAGTAAAATAGTCTGCCAATTGATAAGAGTTCAGGTTGACGTAACGGTTTAGAGATTATTAGCCTCAACTTTATGTACTTTAGGTTCGCCATGGTTGAGCCTAGTATATATTTCACGTATATATTAACTATAGGTAACTTTGCGCATATATTAAAAGTTTGATAACAACTATGTTTGTCCATGACTGTTGGAGAAAATGGGAGGAAAATTCATATAGTTCTATGTTTTCCTTGTTTACATTCAATGCCAAGGTCGTTGTTTTCATATCTAACACGCTACTGACGTAGCAATGTTCTTAACCACGAGTTTACCATTACTATACTCGAAGACAAAATTATTCAAAATATGTATTTAATTAGAAAAATACTTGAAATTCACGCTGTCACACAGGTAAATACTGTTACAGCTAAGATAACTTCAAACGAGTTTTATACATTCAAGAATTCTAATAATGTAGTTATGTTTCGTAATACTAAAGACTTAATAGCCCAAATCAACGTCGAAACATGTAGAGTCGTCAACTTTTTGAAGGCCATAGAT
>NW_013670341.1:32552-40812 GCF_000517525.1 Limulus polyphemus
ACCAGTTTAACGTTGAATATTATTTATGATTTTAACTTTATACACAAGTGCCAAAATACTATAATTAAAGATTGTTATTCAACAGAAATATTCTATATTCTGATGATAGAAGTAACTCACTGCACAAAAATAGAAATATATAATTTATCTGTATTCATAGCAAAGCTATTATAGGTATATCTATCGCCGTCCATAAGCTTGAACTACCGATCAGAAAGATTGTTTGTTTTTGAAGTTAAGCACAAAGCTACACAATGGGCTATCTTATCCCCACAGGTATTAAAAACCGGTTCCTAGCGTTGTAAGTCCGCAGGCATATACTGCTGTGTCACTGAAGGGGGAGGGCAACGAGAAGGAAAGCAGCTAATTATCAACACTCTACCACCAACCATCCACAGATTATAGTGCGAGAAATATTTTATGTTATCGCACAGATTCAAACCCTGCTCAGCAGTGTATAATGGTAAAATCCGTTAAAATATGGTGTTACACAACCAACAAAAATCTTAAAATCCACTCCGAGTTCACTTTGTCCAAATTGTACATTTCCAACAGACTAACGGTTACAAAACTTTTAGCTCCGAAATATTTTTCAGATTTAATAAATTTGAAAATAGGCAAAGTAAGTCCACCTACTATATGTATAAAAAAAGTGTAATACACAAAAACTATAATTTTACACTTTAACACTCCTCTTGAAGTTTCTTTACGAAATTTACATTACTGTTTATTTCTTCAGTTAATGCAATACTTTGCATTATAAACATTATTTCTTCTTTTAGTTTTATGACGAAATCAAACACGTCATTCACGCAAAGTGATTTATAACGCGTAACTTATCATAAGTATAGACAAAATTGCTTCCACAAATATCTCGGTAAGAAGTAACATTTTTTATATATTTACTGATCACGTATTATAACTTGAGAAAAATAACTTCTAAAATAATTCAATCACTCAGTGAAACTATTTCTGTATATCTTAACTGACTGTATGATGAACGTATTAGAAATTTCAGCTATCATTACGCTTGAATAAAAAAAAAGGAAGAAAACCTTTTGATGTTCAACAACACGAAATATAATGTCTTAAAATACTCAATAGATGGCGCCAAGTGCACAACTAAATACTTATTGGACACAAGCGTACAAAGACTAGTAGCCTAGAAATAACAACGCCTATTTAATAATATTAATAAATCAAATACTTAAAATTTTTTAGTACAAATACTTTTGAGTAACATGTTCTAGAATGTTACAAAAATCTGAATGAATAATTTTACGGAAACAGTACGAAGAACATGAATTTCAACATGTATTAATAAAGAATCCTGACGTTTTCGACAGATGGATCTGTCTTCTTCAGGGATTAAAGGACCTAGAATCAAGGAAGACAAGTGGTCCTGTCTTCTTCAGGGATTAAAGGATCCTAGAATCAAGGAAGACAAGTGGTCCTGTCTTCTTCAGGGATTAAAGGACCTAGAATCAAGGAAGACAGGCGGTCCTCCAGATTATCTTCAACCAGAACTGTAAATTTTCAGTTTTTTTTCTGTACTTAAGAAATAAATATTGTGTCTTATTTTCCGTCATTTAGTAATATATAGACTACACTTATTTATACGAATGGCTTTGTTTTGATACATCTTAAAAATACTGCAGAAGGTGTAGTTATTAAAAAAAAAATTATGAAAGTAACATAATACTAACCAATAGATGGCGCGCTCGTATCGTTATCTATCATATTTTTATCGACGCATACAAAATATTTTAGTATATTAACGCACATAACAGAAACACTTATACTGATAACCGAATTTCTGATTTTTTTCTCTATCACTAGAACATTTAGAAAACGTTCCCGTGGTGGCTTACAGCACTTCTTTTTTTTTAAAGTTTTAATATATTAATTGATGCGTACAATATTTACTGAAAACACGTAATTAATATATTGAACTTACAATTCGTAGCGAACACAATATTTTAATCAATTTGATTGTGTTAGTTATAAATATTGTGCAAACATGACAGGTTCGTGTTTAAATCCTTCAAGCGTAGAAGCATACTAAAAGGCTTAGTTTTATAATTCAAGATAATTAAATATAGGTGAAGAATTATTTATGGATTAATTTGACCAGTACCTGACATGTCAACATTACTACATTTAGAACACAAATCCTACATCTTATAAAACTAAAAGCACCGAATAGGCTCACTTACATTTTTTAACCGCCATACATTGAAGAATTGGTGAGAATTACACTATAGATGCACGTGCTTGTTTGATCCGTGCCAATATGCACGATCACTGTTGATACCTTTTTTCTTATCCTCAGTTTCTGCTTTGCTTCGTAAAACGCGTTATGAAATAACTTTCCCAAGCACACACATATACACACTCACAGTTAGAGATTCACGAAGGTTCTAGACCGCCGGGGGAGCGTTGCCACTACTGACAGGATCGGCAACTAACAGTGTAGTAAGGAAGAGCGTTTTATCCAAGCCTTCGGCCGGTAAGTCATCCATCCCACACAGGGCACAACGTAGAGCGGCTGCTGACGTCTAGTTATATTGTTTACGACCGGTACAGTACAACGGCAGCTGGCAACAATCCACACTGTCAGGCTTTCTCTCCTAATATGTTTTGCAGGGGATTTGTTAGTTCACTTCTTTACCGCGAGAGGGTGGAGCTAAAGACGTCACACGTGACGTCAATCGTTCGCAGTTCTTTCTTTCATTTTTCGTCAGATGTGAGCGTGAGTAATATTAAAAGAAAAAAAAAGGAGAAAAAGATCAAAACATTCAAAATAGGCAAAAATATTTTTAGAATTAACATTTATACATACCTGAGCGTAGATTTTTTGAAGCGGTGTTGAGCAACCAGTTTTGCAGTTTTTTTTTTCTGCTCTTTTCGATGTTGGAAGCCAAAATTCAATTAAATTTTACGCGTTAAAAGAAGGGGAATTTCTAAATGGAGACAATTAATTTGAAATGGAATATATATATTGTTTGTTCAATTTGATATCGGAGATTTTCTTGGAAACGTTTCGCTAGATATATTCGGATTAATGTAGTAGGCCCGGCATTGCCAGGTGGTTAGGGCGCTCGACTCGTAATCTGAGGGTCGCGGCTTCGAATCCCCGTCCCACCAAACATGCTCGCCCTGTCAAAAAAGAGTAAAAGAGTAGCCCAAGATTTGGCGGTGGGTGGTATTGGCTAGTTGCCTTCCATCTAGCATTACACTGCTAAATTAGGGACGGGAAGTGCAGATAGCCCTCGTGTAGCTTTGCGCGAACAAACAAACAAACAAAATCTTATCTTATATCGTTTCGACCTACAAATATTTTTGAACTGACAAACACGTCTTGATTATGGTATTACATATTCACACACACACACACGCAGATTTCATTAATATTTCACGTTACTCATGTTTTCCATAAATCCTCTATCAGTTTTTGCTCTTTTGCATTTATTTCACCCTCTACGATTTCTGATCTTTCTGCTATATGCACCTGTTTACGTAAAAATACAGTTCCATTTTTAGTAGAGGGGGTGGCCGGCTACCTATCGGGTCGTAGGCTTATCTTTTAAGCACACCTAATTTTAGTCGAATATCTGTTTTCCTGCGTCATCGTTCGTTTACTTTTACTTGCGCTGCAGTGGCTGTTAGTTAAAATTATGTACCTTCGTTTCATTCTGCGAACGACAACATTCGGGGTTCAATCCCTGCAGTTGGCACTGATCATTGTACTGCTTTGCGCTTAATAACAAACCAACAACCCAGTTTAATTTGTAAGAGAATAGAGAATGCCAGATATCTCAGCTAATTTTCGGTATTTTTTTTTCAGTTTTTGGCTTTAATTACTGAATATCCTGTTGGCATGCTATTTCGCAACTTTTCCGTTGCGTCACGCTTCACCCTGCTAATTGTCACACGTTCATGTCTCAACTCTGAAAATTGAGCCTTTCAAGTGTAAGTAAAGGAGAATGTATTATAACAAGTCAACACCGCACTATATTTGCCAAATCCAATGCCGACGAGGCCTTTCGACTAACGCCAGGGCTTATCAGACTGGCTGGGATGTGACAGATAAAATAGGGCTAAGCATCAGGGGCGTAATACCCATCTTGTCTGTCTGTCTAGAAGAAATAAAAAACAGTTCGCTCCAAGAAGGAAATGTAAAAAAAAATAAACAATGAGAGATAATCTAAAGCAGAAAACTTTGAATTTCGGGATTAACTCCTTCTTTAATGACTGGTATATTCTCGAACACAGTAGTACTCGGTTGATTTTGAGCTCACTAATGAAAGATGAAAGAGTCTAAGACAAAGAAAGGTCAGGAAGATTCTGTCCTAAACTCTGAGTTCGAAGCTATAAGTTTACATATGTATTACACAATTTAAAAAAGAAGTAATATTTCTATTCATAGGTTTATAAAACCTATAATATAGTAAGCTTATTACACTGGAATTAAGGGCTTGATCGATCCCTGCGGTGGGTACAGCGCAAGTAGTCCATTGTACGTCTTCCTACTTAAAAAAAACAATAAAACCAAATAACATAAGCCTAAGTATTATCAATGAAAATATTTTTATTAAATTTAAAAGTTATTATTTCAGAACCGTTCTAATTTTTTTTAATAGAAAAAAAAATGGTGAACAATTTATAGTTGTCTGCGGACTTACAACGCTAGAAACCGGGTTTCGATACCCGTGGTGAACAGAGCACAGATAGCCCATTGTGTAGCTTTGTGTGTAATTACAAACAAACAAACATAGTTGTTTCTTAGCGAGTTGTATTATTGGGCTCACACAAATCTTAGCAAAATCAAACAAACAAACATAGTTGTTTCTTAGCTAGTTGTATTATTGGGCTCACACAAACCTTAGCAAAATCTTTAAATACCTATAGCTTACTTATTTACATTCCCTGTTTTTTTTTTGTTTTTTTTTTATCGGTGTTAAGAAAACGTTTTCTTCGGCAGACATATTGTTTTGTCTGTCGGTTTCCAAATACCTGGTAACTCCGGATGAAATCCGTTTTCAACAGTTCTTTAGCCTGACCGGTGACTGTTCAACTCCATAATACAGATCAATAACTTTATCTTACGAAGTTTATTCGTTGAATTTTCACGCAAAGCTACACAAAGGTTATATACCTTAGTTGTCCTTAATTCTGAAGTGATAGACTAAGGGGGGGGGGGAAGGCAACTAGTCAACGCCATCCACCGCCACCTTTTGGGGGTACTTTTTTTTAAATGAAAAGCTGGATCGGTCGTTATATTATAACGTCCTCACGGGCTGAAAGGATGAGCATATTTGGTGAAGGGTTTCGATCCCGCCACCTGGTAGGCCATTCCTTATTATGTAACAATTCAAAACTAAGCTGTTTTTTTTTTCACGGCAATTTTGTTAATGTATACAGTTTTAGCTATACAATTTACGAAACGGCGAGAAAGTTTGATGCGTATCCTGTAAATTGTGTCACGCAATCAAAAGTGAAACGTGTGTCTCAGCTAGTTTAATAATCAGTTAAAAAATAAATAAATAAACACCACGGATTCTGACATTTCCGGCAAATGTTACCCCTTTATATCCAGAGGGTTGTGACATTAAGGCCAGTCAAGTTAAATTACCTATTGGGCAAGCAGTGACACGAGATAGAAGACTAGCTTTTCACTGTACAGCAGTTAAATAGAGCGTTGGGTTATTTACTTTGTTACACGTCCTAATGTGTGTCCATATTGCTGTAGGTAGGGCATCGTTTGGTTTTGGGTTTTTGAATTTGGCGCAAAGCTACACGAGGACTATCTGCGCTAGCCGTCCCGAATTTAGCAGTGTAAGACTAGAGGGAAGGCGGCTAGTCATCACCACCCACCGCCAACTCTTGGGCTACTCTTTTACTAACGAATAGTGGGATTGACCGTGTGTCTTTACTGTCTGTATAGTTGAATTTTATAAATACAAATAATTTTCGTTTACTTTATTAATAAGGCAATGCTGTAAATTGAATTGTTTCTTGTTTTTTTTTCTTTTGCTTGGTATTTCCACGAAATTTTAAATTCCTGTGAACTTATTGTACAGAATTTAATGTGTTTGAAAATATCGCATATCACCCGGAAATGACATAGGAAATAAAACGGAAATAAATAACGTCAACGGAAATAAAATAAGATAAGCAGATCAATTTATATTTCACGCCTTTTGTTACAACAATGAGCCACATAACAATGATATGACTGTTCATGATATATTGCACCCTCTAGCGGATATGATATGAACATAATTCTTTGCCATATCGATAACAACGCTATGTATAACGCCATAATACGGGGTCCGATTCCCCGCGGTAGAAAGAGAGCGGATAGCCCATTGTGTAGTTTTGTGCTGAAAACAAACCAACAACAACAACATAGTAATGTTTTATTTTATTGTTTTGTGCGCGTGAAATTATTTTAAAATATTTTAAATAATTCCAACATTTTATAAGTCACCGAACAATGGTTTAATTCCAACTGCGCATTTTGAAAGATGATAAGACAATAATGTAAATGGGACAATGCATTTTAGAGTCAAGGGGTGACTTGGCATATATTTCGTGAATGTGTGCTATAAAAATGTTAGTTTTTTTTTTGCGTAGAAAAAGAATACAGAACGTCAAATCTAATGATAAAGATTGTTCGCCTTTAATCAGAAAATATGCGAAACTAAATATTAAATAGATAAGTTTATATTCCTCTACAATTCGCACTTAGTGATTAAGCCCCCCAAAAAAGGCTTACATAACCCTCGAACTCCAGTCATGAATATGATTTTTAACTCAATGTTCTTGTTTGTAATTAAGCACAAAGCTACACAATGGGCTATCTGTGCTCTGACAACCCGGTTTTTAGCGTTGTAAGACCGCAGACATACCGCTGTGCCGCTGGGGGCCCATAATGTTCATTCTTCTTGATTTTGTATCGGCCCATCTGTTAACATGTAGTATGGATATAATACGTTTATTTCCACTGTTCTATTTCTTGGCAAAAAACATTTCACAAAAAGTTTTCCTTTTTTGTTTCAGATATTCTCGGATCAATCTATGAAAGGATTACCTGCACTATAGCCATCTCTGATTTTGAGGATTACCTGCACTATAGCCATCTCTGATTTTGAGGATTACCTGCACTATAGCCATCTCTGATTTTGAGGATTATCTGCACTATAGCCATCTCTGATTTTGAGGATTACCTGCACTATAGCCATCTCTGATTTTGAGGATTATCTGCACCATAGCCATCTCTGATTTTGAGGATTACCTGCACTATAGCCATCTCTGATTTTGAGGATTACCTGCACTATAGCCATCTCTGATTTTGAGGATTATCTGCACCATAGCCATCTCTGATTTTGAGGATTACCTGCACTATAGCCATCTCTGATTTTGATGATTACCTGCACTATAGCCATCTCTGATTTTGATGTCATAGACTAGAATGGCAGGCAGCTAATAAACAGCAACCACTGCCAGCTCTTGGGCTACTCTCATTGAATAGTGGGACTTGACCGTCACTCTTGTAACGCATCAACAGTTCCAAACTGCGAAGCGTGACTTTACGGTAACGGGACGCAAACCATGAACTGTCGGACTCACAATCTTGCAAGTAAATACTAATCAACGCTTGGCCCACTACACAACTTAATCTAGTGAACTGCGTTTTAATCCTCACCACGTGCCTCAGTGGTATGCCTGAGTGTTTATAACAATAAAAATCAGGGTTTGAAACCTGTGAAGAGCACAGAATAGATATCCCATTGTGCATCTCTATGCTTAATAACAGTCAAACAAAAACTAAATTATTCGAGAATTATGAACTGACTTGTATTTTCTTTCCGCTCGCGACATAGTTATATATACCCTGATTCAACAGCTTCAGTGGAATAGTTCATACAGAGTTATATATCCTCTGACTCAACAGCTTCAGTGGAATAGTTCCTACAAAGTTATATATACCCTGATTCAACAGCTTCAGTGGAATAGTTCCTACAGTGTTATATATCCCCTGACTCAACAGCTTCAGTGGAACAGTTCCTACAAAGTTATATATACCCTGATTCAACAGCTTCAGTGGAATTGTTCCTATGAGTATAGTACCACAGGAGCTTAGCGAGTGAGTGTATTAGTATAGACAGGAAGCGATACACGAGAGTGTTAATAACAACTAAAGCATGTAGTGAGCATGTGGTAATTAGACGTTTTTTTTTTTTTTTTTTGCTAA